>NC_138171.1:58387369-58546140 GCF_964165515.1 Mesoplodon bidens | reverse complement strand
GAAGCAGGGCTATGCAGGAGTGGCAACCATTGACAACTTGGCCTCCCTGGTACACTGTCTCTCTCACATGCTCCTACCCTTCGTCCCAAGTGATGACAACTACAGAGTTAAACTGAGCTACCAGCAGGATGAAACTACCTCCCAGGCCCCAAGAGGTCACCTAATCATTTTGCCCCTTGTATGCCCCTTGTATGGGCTTGCATCCCTGCTGAGGGACGGTCGCCCACCTTGTCTGGGAATACTTTTTTAGAGGATCCCAACTCTTGGTCCTCAGTCTCAGCAGGGAAGGAGGAAGGGGAAGGAGATGGAGCTTTTCAGAATAACATTTAGATTACCCCACAGATAGCTTCATCCCCTGGAATCGCTCACAACAACAGCATCCAGCATAGGCTAGGGCCCACACGTCTCATTCTGGATCCCTGTGACTATGGAAATCAGGCAGCTCTCAAGAAACCCTGGAACACAAAGGCAGAAGCTCATCCACTGCTATAACACCAATGCAAGAGGCTTCCAACGCAAGCGCAGTCACAGCTGGGTCCAGCCGCACGTGGCGGGTTTTCCAGGCCACTCTGAGTCGAAATCATTATGCTGTTTCTTTCATTGCACAGGAATGTGGGGGTCTCTCTAAATTATGGCTCATAGCAAAGCGCACAGGCAAACATGACGAGAAACCTGTTCTCCCTGGGAGAGGAGGGAGAGCAAATGCTGAAACTTTCGACACTTTAATATAACACCAGCCTTGGCGAATTTTACTCAATATGAAAGATTTCAAATAATGCGAACACTGTCAGGTAAAAAGAGAGGTGGAAAAAGCAGAATGTGCATAACATCTCACATAACCTTAAAAACAAGAGGGAAACATGGTTTAATTAAAATAAAGTATAAGGTTGATTCTAGGCTCCTGGAAACCCTTTTCAGAAAAACTTCATGTTAGACGAGCCTCAGTCCAGTCCAGCTGGAGTTCATTCAGTGCCCTTTCTTTTGGACGCCACCAGCTGTGAAATGGGTAAACTATTGACAAATACGTTATTTTTCCAACTGCACCCATACTCAAGAGCTTAAGCAGCAAAATCCTCTAATAATATTTGGCCCCAAGTCAGAATGCATTATACACTTCCTGTAGCCAGGGCCAAAAAGCTCAGAAGAAACCTTGGCACCCTGCAAAAGGTCTCTTTTTAGCATCAGCTGTCCCCTTGGCAGTTTGTGAAAGCTGGAGGAGTATTAATCCAAGTGAAATCTCTTTCAGGAGACTCTTAGTAAGGAAGCTGTAAGACGGGGGTGGGAGGGGACGGCTGCAAAGTGCAGAAACACTGCAGCAGGTTAGGCTATTCAGAAGGAGCTATTTTCTCCCAAATCCTGTAATTGAATGGAGCATGTGATCTTCTTGAAGGTCATTAAAGACATGCTGCTGTCAGATTCCTCCCAGAAAGTTTATGCTTTGATTAGTTTCCTGATTCCTTATTTCCTAAAAGGCTCTTTTTGTCCCTCAAAAGAAAAAAATGAGGAGCATTAGAATTTTTTAAAGGAATTAGATGAATAACCTGCTAAATGTAGCTTGGCAAGATGAAAGGAAACAGCAAAGATGAAAATGGTGCTGGCCTTCTTGGGGTCCACTGCTAGATGGATGATGCATGGTCAGCATATCCCCTCCCTGAAAATGAGGCACCTCAGAGGTACACGACATCAATCATCTTCTCCACCACCGCTCATCCTTTGACTCAAACACAATCACATACATCATCGGTAAGCTTCCTGTGGCCCTTGGGGCGTTTATAGATCCCGAAAGGTTAAAACAAAAACAAAAAAACCCCACCTCTCCTTGTCTGTAAGGATTCATCTGTCTAAGGGAACATCTACAAGGACTCAGTGAGATAAAGAAGTAAAGCTGAATAACTGCCCAGTGAGTGACAATGATTAAACATATATATAGCTCACAATGCCAGTGTTTCAAATCAAAGAAAGAAATCAAAGTATTTCCCCCAACATAATAAGATGGAGCCAGTTTCGCTTGGATCAAAGGCCCCTTTTGTCCTCACCACATTTGCAGATGTGTGAGTCACAGGCAGACCTAATGCAGTCATTACGTTCCCCATCTGTAGAGACGTTATTTGCCAAAGCTTCACCTGCAATCTGGACACCTTCAGCCATCCTAGCTCAGGGGCTCCCTGGTCACTTAGATGTAATACTATGGCAATAGTATCCTGCAGACAGCAGCTGCCTCTTTTTATTATTTTTTTAAAGGCCTGGATCAACTCTGTAAGCTCATTTTGCTTTTATTTTTGTTGAAGGTACTAAATTAATTTGTCATCACTCATCCCCCCAGCAAAGGAGGCAACGGCTCGTTAATGCCATAATTTGTAAGACATTGAAATTGCAGGTTGTCTCCGAGAATCCACATGCCCTACAACTCCAGCTTTTGACTTCGGGAATATCACAGTTATTTCACAACCACACAGCTTCTGGAGCAGCATGTCTCAAACTCTACCACGGACTCGAATCACTGGGAGATTTTGTTATATGTAGATTCTGACCCAGTCAGTCCGGGGCAGGGGCCTGAGCACTGGTATTTCTAACAAGCTCCCAGGGGATGCCAAAGCTGCTGGTTCCTGGACCACACCTTGAATAGTGAGGGCCTGGGAAAGCTTTACTTAACCAGTTAGTAGATATGTGGTGGTTGAGCCCTCAAGCTCTGAAGTCATATTACCTGGGTTTATAGCCAGTCTCTGCTATTTACCCTTTCTAACTTTCCTTGTGCCTCAGTTTCCTCATTTGCAGAATGGTATGCAAAATAACAGCAAAAATGAGTTGCCATGAGGATTAAATGCAGCAGTAGGTGTAGGCTCTGAGCACGGCACATGGCACATAATAAACAGCCAAGATGTGAGCTGTTGCTGCTCTCGTTTCCTCTCACAGGTCCCTTGGGTCTACCTCCCTCTCAGCCAGAGGAAAACCAGGAGAGTCCCCAGAGACAGAGGATGTGAAATTGAAAAGTTTCTGACCCTCACAATGCAAACTACCAGCTTAGTCTTTTTAACAAGAAAGGTCTTGTCAGCTCATTCTACCATCATAGTTTGAGAAGGGCTGTGTATGCATGTTTTCCAAAAGCCAGGCCATGTTGTATGGTGGAAAAAGAATGTGGGTTTTGGAATCAGGCAACACAGTGTGCAAATTCGTCTCTGACCGCCTCTATTTACTCACCTGTAAATGAGGATAATAAAACCTACCATACAGGGATGCTGTGTGGATCAGGGATAATGTATGCAAAGTGCCTGCCCCACGTGCAGTAGGCACTCAATAAATGGAAGCTGTTATTATTATGTTACCATCAAAATTCCATATGCACAATGACAAGAAGGAGAGGAAACCAACAAAATGGCAACTTAGCCTGGATAATGCTTTGATCATCCAGGAGAACAAAAGCTATTTGCTAACCTGAAATGGATGATAAATGAGGACAAGACTGCTCAGTGCTTGGGTGCAGAGCTTTTCCGTGGCCTTAGATACAGGGGATTGAAGTTACTGGATGCAAGAGGTTTTTCCATGTGGCCCACAATATTGTGAAGTTGGCCCATGTGTCAGCTGCTCTACTAGACATTCAGTGGTGACCCAGACAGAGGCCCCACCCTCAAGGAGTGCCCACCTCATGGAAGAGATACGATCACATAAATGAACAGATAAAAGTTAGAGCTGTGTAAGGTTCCTGAAGGGCAGGCTCCTAAGAGAGCAGTTAACAGGATTCTCACAGAAGGCCTCTCCGAAAAAAGATATTTAATCTGAGTTTTGAAGGATAAGAAAAAGGCAATCAGGTGCAGAGCAGTGGAAGAGCATTCTACGCAGAGGGAACCGTGAGTGAAAAGGCTCTGGGGTTAGAAACAAGGAGGAGGAGAATGGTAGAAAATGAAGGCAAAAAAAGCAGGTAGCAGCCAAATCATGCAGGGCCTGGTAGTGAGGATACTGGATGTCATTCCAAAGACCATAGGATGCCAATAAACAGGGGATGCCACACATCTGTCCTACAAACCCTAGATTGAACACTGAGGGAATCAAGCCCCACGGTGGCTTGAGACCATAAGGTCAGGACTTGACTTCTGAAAGCCTTCTGCTTCCTACTAGAGACTGAAGGTCTTTGACCCTGGGGACACCCCCCCACACTGTGGAATTTCTTAAAGCCTTTTGGATTCATTGCCAAAAGGGCAGGGGAAGCAAAGAACATGCGGCTTTACCTGGAAGTACCAGGAGGCACTGGATAGAGACACCCCAAACCCTTGTTAGAAGTCAGAACCTCCAGAGACAGTGCTGAGTAAACACACTGTTGACCAGCCTGTCCCTCCACCTCGGGCTCTGCACTCCTGAGGAATAAGTAAATCCCAGACGTAAATTGCCCCCGGCAGCCTCCCTCAATTACACAAATCCAAGACATGACAGGGAGAGGCAGAAATTCTCCTCCAGTGAAGCTGAAAGCCGAGAGCAAAGCAAGAGAGCTAAAATATAATCCCCATGCCGCGAGCAGCCAGAAGGAAGCAGGGCTCCCCGAGTCCCCTGGTCCCCAACTGCTTAGCTAAGTCTGTCTACACAAGGCTGAGTGGCCAAGAGCAAAGGAGATGCCTTACCAACTACAGGGATGATTCAGGCACCCAGGGACAGGAGAGGGAGGGTACCTTCTTCCTCTGCCAGGAATCTAGGCATAATGCAGGAGAGGGCAGGAGACGGGGTAGGAGGAGGCTTGAGGCCAGTCCTTCCCTGTCCTCAGCTCACATACTCAGAGGAGGTCTGACACATTCACACCTGCAGGGGAGCCGGGGTGAGGACAAAATACAGACAAGGAAGCAGCCGAATCACAGAAGGGAGGGGCCCAGACCTCCCTTCTCCCTGCCACCCCATGATTCCCACTAAAATGAAGTAGGAGGCCTCTGAGAAAGCCCCTTCCAAGTGCCCTGTTCTGCTTCCTTACCTGTGATTTTGCTTTCCTTAATTATAAAAGTAATTTGGAGTCCCTCTTAACACTTCCGGGTTCTCTGATTGTCTTGGTTATTTTATTTTTAATATTTTGTATTATTAGTGGGTTTCAACATTTTCTCAGGAGTTTACTGACCTTTGTGTTTTTCTCCTCTAACCACTTGTTAATTTTCCTAGTCAGTTTTTCTTTTGGTGCATTTGCCTTTTTCTTAATTTGTAAGTAATCTTTTTATATGAACGATATTAACCCTTTGACAAACATTGCCAACTTTTTCCCCTCCCACTGGCTGGTTTCTATCCATTTTTATGGCATTTCTTGAATTCTCTGAAAGGACCACAAAGCAGCCATCTAATTCTGCCAAAAATATTCTCTGCCTTTGAAATAGGATTTCTAGAATCTCCGTGAATCATCTGCTCACGTGCCCAAAAATGTCTCAGAAATCCTTTGCTTTTATAAACCACACCATTTATAAACCAAACCTTCGGCACCAATCTACTCTTTTTCTGCCTGTGTAGAGGCCGTGACCAGATTTGGGAAACTTCTGAGTCACACTCTGAAGTGCTGAGGTCACCGTAAACAAAGGACAGTCTCTTGACGGCTTGGAGATGCCCTCAGTCACTATAAACACCGAAGCTCACACTCGTCCGCCCCACTCAACCCCTTTCATTCACCTCCATTCCTTTTAGTCTAAAAGACTTCCTGACAGCAACAGGTGCCAAGCATCCCTCACAGAAACTTCATATCAAAACCTGACTGCAGGGGTTTCCCTGGTGGCGCAGTGGTTGAGAATCTGCCAGCTAATGCAGGGGACACGGGTTCGAGCCCTGGTCTGGGAAGATCTCACATGCCGCAGAGCAACTAGGTCCGTGAGCCACAACTACTGAGCCTGCGCGTCTGGAGCCTGTGCTCCGCAACAAGAGAGGCCGCGATAGTGAGAGGCCCGCGCACCGCGATGAAGAGTGGCCCCCGCTTGCCACAACTAGAGGAAGCCCTCGCACAGAAACGAAGACCCAACACAGCCAAAAATTATAAATAAATAAATTAATTAATTAAAATAAAATAAATACCAAAAAACCTGACTGCACTGGTACAAGACGGAGGAATCCTTGATGGTGTTTATTGACTATACGCTCAATGTGAATCACCTGTGAGCTGTGGCATCTGAAAAAACGGAGCTCTTCATGCTCATCATATGCTTTCTCACCCCCATACCTTTTGCAGGTGATCTTCCTCTACCTAAACAACACCTCCCCACTTCCATACACCACCCAGGTTGGCCAACTTCTAATCATCCTTCCAATCTCAGCTTAACCATCACCCCCTCTTCACCAGCAGCCAGGCTGGAATAGACACCCCTCCACCAAGAACCCTTAGTATCATTTCTAGCACAATTGTATAATTGCCTGTTTACCTGTCTGTCTCCCCAGCCCTTGAAGGCTTGAACTGTGTCTTTCACCACTGTATCCCCAGCAATGAGCACAAAGCCAGGCTCATGGCTCACAATCAGTACATATTTGTGGAATCAATGGATCATTTCAAGTGTTAGAATAAGAAAGCGGAGGGGCTTCCCTGGTGGCGCAGTGGTTGGGAGTCCGCCTGCCGATTCAGGGGACATGGGTTCGTGCCCGGGTCCGGGAAGATCCCATGTGCCGCAGAGCGGCTGGGCCCGTGGGCCATGGCCGCTGAGCCTGCGTGTCCGGAGCCTGTGCTCCACAACGGGAGAGGCCACAACAGTGAGAGGCCCGCGTACCACAAAAAAAAAAAAAAAAAAAAAAAGGTTACCCCATCGCTATCTGCAAAGGTCCGTACCAGGAGTATGTATAAGAGTATTTAGCTCTTATACGGTGAAAAATTAAACCTTTCCCCAAAAGAGGGCTGGGCCTTCCTTTGGCTTCTCAGTAAGCCCTCGGAATGTTTTTGTTTGCACAGGGGACTTGAAGAACACTGGATATAGTCTAACAATGGGATTTAGGGTGGGGGCTTTGAGTTACATATATCAGCTCAACTGGGGACTGAAATCACTCATGTGGGCAGTCAACCACAGACCCCAATACTCGAGCCTCAAGGCTTGGCAAGCTTCCCTGGTTGCCAGTAATGCATGCTGTTGTCACACACCCCTGCTGGGAAAGTAGCACCGTCCATGACTCCATGGGAAGAAGACCACTGAAGTTCCATGTGTGGAACTTTCCCGGACTCTGCCCTATGTGCCTCCCTTGGTCGCTTTTAGTCTGCATCCTTCACTGTAATAAACCATATTACAGCTTCCAGTGAGTTCTGTAAGTTTCTAGTGAATTACCGACACTGAGGGTGGTCTTGCAGAACCCAACACTTGCAACTGATACCAGATATGAAGGTGGTTTTGTGGACTGTACTCCCTCATCCTCACAGTTCCTCTCTCTTAAAGACACTCTGAGGGCAGTGGCTGTAATAAGAACTCACCCGGAAAATGTGAACCATAAAGGACAGCTCCGATGTATGGAATGTCAAGACTGGCAAAGCCATCACTGTGGATGCCTCATTCATTAAAACCAGCCTTGGAATGCAGCACGCTCCTCTCCTCTGTCCCACCCCTCCAGGATGGAGATGGGCAGCACTCTCCAGGCAAGAGAATGAATCATGAGTGCCTGCTTGCTGCTCCCCCTCTCTCCGACAGATGACTGGGCAAAAATAGAAGAGAATTCCTTCTTTATAAATATCTTTACATGCTAAATGTCTCTAAAAAGCACCATGTGCCAAGCTAGTCTGTTAAGAAACAGATGCAGAACAGATGCAAAGGCCCATGAGGTAGCTGAAAAGTTAAAGAATTTTTATTCAGCGAGAGGCAGAAAAAGTTTCTTGGGTGCATAATTATGATCAAGGCTGCCCAAGGCAACTGGAGAGCTATGGGAAGTCTGGCTCCCAGCTTGTAACATAGCATTTCTTACCATGTCATTTTCAAAGCATAGATAAGTGTGTGTGTATGTGTTCCCTCCATGGCCACTCTTTATTCATTCATTTAACAGATATTTACTAAGCACCCATTATGTGAACAACTCTCTTCTTAGGATATAAGATACAGGGGTGACCAAGACTACTAAGTTCCCTGCTCTGAATGGACACACAATGTGTCCCAATGGAAGGAGTCAGATAAAACATAAACAAAATAATGTTTAGATAGACCTATGCTACAGAAGAAAATAGAGCTGACAATATAGTAATGTTGAGCATGGAGGCCACCTGAACTTGAGTGAAAGGCCTGTGAGAGGCAGCAACATGGAGATAAAACTTGAATCATGAGAAGAAGCCAACCATTGGAAGATCTGGGGGAAGAAAATCCCAGGCAGAGGGGACAGCAAATGCAAAGGTCCTGAGGTGGTGCTCAGGATTGCTCCAGGAGAAGAAAGAAGGAACCAAAGAAAAGGAGAACAGGATTTGGTCTGAGATGTGACCAGGAGATTAGGGCAAGCCTTTTAGGCCATGGCAAAAAACTGATTTTTAACTCTTGGTAAAATGGAAAGCTGTAGGAAGGTTTTAGTAAGGATGAATGTGGTTAGATTTATGGGTTTTGTTGGCGTTCTTAATCACTCAGGCAGCTACATCATGCATTGACTGTAGGATATCAAGGCTGGAAACAGAGACCACTTTGGAAGTTGTTGCTGCCACCGACAGCGGTTCACACAGGGAGTCACGGTGGAGATGGAGAAATATTTTATGGCTACGTTTTGAAGGTAGAGCTAGCGGCACTTGCTGATGAGTTGGACATAGCAGTTAAGAGGAAGAGAGAAATCAAAGATGACTCCTAGGTTTGTAGTTTGAACAGCTAAATGGAAAGTGGGGTCATTTACTAAGATAGGAAAGGTAGAAGGAGGCACAGATTTGGGGACACGCTAAAGGTGAGAAAACGAAACTCAGAAAAGCCACACAGCTGGGACATGGTGGAGGCAAGGTTTGAATGCTGGTCCCTGGGACTCCAAATGACAAAGCAAGCTGAATTTCCAAGCCTGGTTCAGAGAGGAGTTGAAGGAAAAATCACATCAGTCCCAGGCAAATTCAGGGCATGCCACACAGCTGATCTATTTTCAGCATCCACTCCTGTGAAGGCTACTTGTAGAATCATAGAATTAATAGAATTTTTGAGCTAAGCAGATCCTTAGGCTCAAAAGGACACCTGCATCTTTGCAAACATGATTCACAGAACATTCCCTGAGTAGGCAGATGGGTCAGGCTGCTGAGTAGCCTCTGCTTTGAATGGAGCTCCGGACACAGACCCATCTTCCAAACCATCCTTTCCGCTTCCTCCCCACTGTCAAAAGAAACAGGACATTATATAAACCTTCTGAAATGCCAAAAGGAGGAATTCTATATTTAACTCCCCTCCCAGCATCCAAACATCACGTGATGGAATATTGAGGATCCAATTCAACAATATTGAGTAACAAGGAGATAACCCAGGGGACTCTCCCCTTCTCCTCCAACTTCCTGTCTCCAGCCACCCACTGTCATATCTTCATTAAGGAAGTTCAGAAGCGGCTGTCCTGGCTCAGGCAGATATCCGAGAAAGCAAACAGCTGGGGGAGTTGAAAGGATTATGCTAATAGAGATGCTATTAACACTGGCATAGCTACCAGGCAGCTGGAACTCAGAGCCAATCGTGGGCTCTTCCTCCCCTCCAGCAATCCCGAGAAGAAGTGTGGGGACTAAGGAATAAGAGGGAAGGAGGCAGCTTTATAAAAACCAATGCCCTCAAGGCTGGAGAAGCACATGAAATGGAACTTCAGCTACTGCATCTCCGAAGCTGAGACCTTCGTTAGAAAGGTGCTGATAAAAAAAAGTCACGTCTATGAGACTGCAAGAGCTGGGATGATGGCAGGAGCCGATCAAGAAGGCATGCAGTGAGGCTCCTGAATACACTTACTGAGCAGCTTGCATGCTGTAGGCGATCAATAAATATTAAACACAGAGCCTGGTGGAGAACAGGTTTTAATGAGACCAGAAACAGCGTATAGAGTGGGCTGCCATGGTGAAGGGCCATGGAGACGCTAGGCAACCAGCCTCATCTCTGCAGGTCCCGTGTCCTCGACTCTCCCCGGGGTGTTCTCAGTTACAAAAAGAAAGCAGGGCTTCCCTGGTGTTGTAGTGGTTAAGAATCCGCCTGCCAATGCAGGGGACACGGGTTCAAGCCCTGGTCCAGGAAGGTCCCACATGCCGTGGAGCAACTAAGCCTGTGAGCCACAACGACTGAGCCTGCGCTCTAGAGCCCCCGTGCCACAGCTACTGAAGCCCACATGCCTAGAGCCAGTGCTCCGCAACAGGAGAGGCCACCACAATGAGAAGCCCGTGCACCACAGCGAAGAGTAGCCCGTACTCGGCCCAACTAGAGAAAGCCCGCACACAGCAACAAAGACCCAACGCAGCAAAAGATAAATTAATTAATTTAAAAGAAAGAAAGAAAGCAAACCAACTCAGGGGAAATTCATGGGGACGCTGGAAGCTGAGGGAGCCCTCCCTGGCATGGCTCAGGTCTACTGCTCCAGTCTCATCATGAATTGTGGTTCATTCAATCAAAAAAAAAAAAAGGAAAGGAAGGAAGGAAGGGAGGGAGGGAGGAGAGGGAAGGGAGGGAGGGAGGAGGGGGAAGGGAGGGAGGAGGGGGAAGGGAGGGAGGGAGGGAGGAGGGGGAAGGGAGGGAGGGAGGGAGGAGGGGGAAGGGAGGGAGAGGGCGGGGTGGGGAGAGAGAGAGAGAGAGAGAAAGAGAGAGAGAAAGAAAAAGAAAGAAAGAAAGAAAGAAAGAAAGAAGAAAGAAAGAGGAAGGAAGGAAGGAAGGAAGGAAGGAAGGAAGGAAGGAAGGAAGGAAGGAAAGAAAGAAAGAAAGAAAGAAAGAAAGAAAGAAAGAAAGAAAAGAAAGAAAGAAAGAAAGAAAGAAAGAAAGAAAGAAAGAAAGAAAGAAAGAAAGAAAGAAAGAAAGAAAGATCCCCAGGACAGAGCAATAAATAAGAGAAAGACTGAGGGGTCCTCTACCCTCAGGGAGTTTCCAGGCCCCTAGGGGGGCAACAAGCATACTGGAATAGGAACGTACCTCATGTTATAAACCCACAGAGGAAGAGCATTCATTCCAGCTGAGATCAGGGAAGACTTCCCAGGAGAAGTGGCTTTTGAACAGGAAATGAGGAATCATAAGAGGGTAGACAATTTAAGAGGCAGAGAAGAGAGGTCCACATGGGGAACATGGTGTATGCAAAGGCTTGGAGAATCTGCTCTTCCCTTTGCTTGTAACATGCTTGTGCCCCTCATCTGCCATGGATCCTGTATTCCGCCCCCCGATATCACTCTGCCTAGCATTCTATAACAGGAAGAGTAATTCATCATTGTTATTAGTATTTTGATGTTTTGTTGTTACTACTACTACTGTTATCATTATTTTATTTATGAGCACTTAGTATGTGCCAGGCACCATGCTAAGCATTTTACCTACATTATCCTCTTTTTAGCCCCACGTCCCTATAAGAAAGATGCCACTATGATCTGCATTTATAGGTGAGGAAACTGAGGTCCAGAGAGGTGAAATAACTGGCCCACAGTCACATAGTCAGTAAAAGTGGCAAAGCTGGATTTGAGCCCAGGTAATATGACCCCAGTGCATCTAAATATCTGGTATACCACTTTCCACTAGGTCATCACACGTCCCATATGTAGCAAAGCTTCGCATTGAACTATGTCTTCATGGCTTTCCAACCTACTCATTTGCCCACTTCACATCCTTCAGCATTTATCATTCAAGAGTCCATAAACATTGGAACCAGCTGGACATGGGTAAATCCCAGACTTCCTACTTACTAGCTCTATCATTTTAGGCAAGCTATCTGAACTTTTAATGCCTCAGCTGGCACAATCACAACATGGGGATAATAATACCTACATCCTGCAGGACTGCTTAAAAAAGTAAACAACATAATATATTTAAAGAGTGTAGCAGAAGGCTGGCCCGCAGATTGTATTAGTTTCCTACTGCTGCTGGAACAAGTTACCACAAACACAGTGGCGTAAAACCCTGTGAATGTATTATCATCTTAGAGTTCTGGAGATCAGAAGTCTAAAATGGGTTAGCAGGGCTTCCCAGAACTTCCTTCCCAGCCCTAGGGGAGGACCTTGCCTTACCAGCTTCTAGAGGTCGCCTGCATTCCTCGGCTCATAGCCACAACACCCTAAGCTCTGTTTCCACTATCACATCTCCTCGGACTCTCACACTCCTGCTTCCCTCTAAGTACCCTTGTGGTTATGCTGGACCCACCCAAATAATCCAGGATAAGCTTCCCATCTCAAGATGGGAAGCGTTTTAACTTAATCACATCTTCAAAGTCCCTTTGCCACAAAAGATAACATATTCTCAGGCTTCAGAGATTAGAAGGTGGATATCTTTGGTGGGCCTTTATTCTGCCTACCATAGTCCACTCTCTGGCCCCCAAAGATTCACATCTGTCCCACGGGCAAAGTACCGTCACCCTATCTCCCACAGTTTCAACCTGTTATAGCAACAACTCAAAATCCAAAAATCTCATCGAAACCTCATCAGCTCAAAAGTCCCAAATCTTATCATCTCAATCATCTAAATCAGGTATAATCCATCCTGGGGCAAAATTTCTCTCCATCTGTGGTCCTGTAAAACTAGGAAACAAATTATCTGCTCTCAAAATACAATTGTGGGACAGGCATAGGATACCAGTTATAGCCATTCCTGATCTAAAAGGGAAACAAACAATGGAAAGAAAAAACCTAGTTACCACACCCAAGTAATTTTGAAATCCAGCTAGGCAGACAAACATTCGGTTTCAAGTCGTGGAGATAATCCTCTGTGTTTCATGACTCTGCCTTCAGAGTAATCCTTCCTTTTTCACGTGAGGTAGCATGTGTTTGCAGCCTAGTAGTTCAGAAGTATGTTTCTTGCCTGTAGAATTTTGGGAGTGTGGTCTTCTTTCATTTCATCCTCTCTCTGTTTCCTTCAGACCAAATTGGCAATGTTCCCACTAGTATGAAATTTCAAGAACCTTGTGGGTCTCCTGTGTGTATCATAGGGATTCATTCCATGAGACAAGAGGCTCTTCCACAGACCTTTTCTAAATATTCCACTCTATCCCTGGCTTCTGTTTAGATGGCTGAGAGTCACACACCTAATCTGTTTAAAGATCCCACAGTATGGTCAAATACTGTGACATTTTGATCATTTCCAGGCACTAATAAAAGGTTATCCAGTCACATCCTTGGGCTTTCCCTCCAGAGCAGCTTTCCTGACTGTGTCTCCTACTTTTAGTATCTTTTACAATTTGGATAGGCTGGGAATTTCCCAAGTCATCCTTTTTGCTTAACAGTCCTTCCCTCAATCTATCTCTTTCCTCTAGCATTTTACTAAAGGTAGAAAGAAGAAACCAAGCTGTACCTTCCACACTTTGCTTGGAAATTTCCTCAGCTAACTATCCAAGCTCACCGCTTACAACTTCAGATTTCCACATGCCTGTAGAACACAATTCAGCTAAACTTTCTGCCACATTATAATAAGGATTCCCTTTCTCCAGTTCCTAATAACATATTCCTCTTTTCCATCTTAGCTCCCCCTCACTGGTAGCACCTTTAACATTTCTATTTCTACCCACAGTCTGTTGGTAATGATTCAGGCATTCTCTACGATGACACATGTTTTCTCCACAATGCTCCTCACTTGCTCCGAGTCCTCAGTGGCAGAGGTGTTAGCATTCATATTTCTACTAACAATGTGTTCAAGAAAATCAAGCCTTTTTCTGTGATGTGTCTTAAAATTCTTCCAGCCTCTGCCCACTGCCCAATTCCAAGGCCACTTCCACCCTTGCAGGTATTTGTTGCAGCAGCACCCCATTCCTGGCACCAAAATCCGTGTAAGTCAGGGTTCAATCAGAGAAACACTTCAGTAGGAGATATATATTAAGAAACTTATTACAAGGAATTTGCTTACATAACTGTGGGGAATAGCTAGACATGTCTGATATCTGTAGGACAGGCTGGAATTCTTGGGCATGAGCCAAAGCTTCTAGCCTCAGGTGGAATTTCTTCTCTAGGGAAGCCTCTTAAGCTGCACTCTTAACGCCTTCAACAAGCCCACTTAGACTACCTGAGATAATCTCCCTTAAAGCCAGCTGATTACAGACTTTAGTCAAAGCTACAAAACAACTTCACAACCACACCTGGATTAGTGTTTGACTGAATAACTGGCAAATGTAGCCTAACTAAATTGACGAATAAGACTGACCAACACAGGTGCATACATTATCAGGCTACATTCCTAACACTCAAGACAGCCTCTCATGCATTTCTATATCCCCTCCCCCAGGTCCCAGGTCCCAGGTCCCAGGTCCAGAGTAATAACACAGGAAGTCAAATGAGTAAGTTTACAAGTAAATGGGTTTATCCTTTCATCATTACTTTTTATCTCCCTCCCCTGCCCCTCCTGCTCCACCACCCAACCCCACGGGATTCTGAAGGCTCTCTGTTGTCCTTCCCTTCAGTGAGTCCATCATCAACACTTTGGGAAGCCAACACTGTAAACACTGGAGCATAATAATCCACAGCACAGACCCGATAATCCAGCCTCTCCAACAGATGAAGGCTAAAACAATAAGAATCCAAGAATAATTCTCTCTCTAGCCCACAACTAGGAAACCAAGCTCACATATCAATAAAAAACTTCAAAGGTGAGGTTCACTTGCAACTAGATTCTAACGAAACCAGTTCTTCTTCCAAAAAAAGCAAAATGGATAACTCAGAATAACCAAATTAGGATGCAAGAGGCACTTGGCTAACCATAGCCAACTGTAGACCTGTTTTCCTATCCATGCTGTTAGACAAGGACTGAAAGTTAAAAACACTGATTAATAATTAATAAACTATCTCCTTAAAAAAAGAAACTATTTCAATACTTTTGCTGCACACATTCCAGGTGACCTTTTGTTTCACATTTTTCTTCATAATTTTGGACAAACTTAATCTGTCAGTAAATGTCTTGAAAGAATGAGTTCATTCTACCTTCAGAATGATGATGACTGATGATGATGTGATGGTGATGATGGTGATGATGGTGATGATGATGGTGATGATGATGATGGTGAAGATGGTGGTGATGATGATGGTGATGGTGATGATGGTGGTGATGGTGGTGATGATGATGAGGATGACGATGGTGATGAGGATGACGATGGTGATGAGGATGACGGTGAGGATGATAGCAGCTACCCTTTACTGGGACTTTCCTCGTGCCAGGTGACTGCACTAAACACTTTACATACAGTATTTAATTTGAACATGATGTTAACCTGTCATACTTTGAGTTGTCCCAGCAGGAGACACTGAGACAAAGATTTGAATTTCCAGTCACCTATTTGATAAATGATCGCAGGAAACACTGGTAGGGAAAAAGAGAAATGAGACAGGGAAGGAAAAGGAAAAAGTAAACAGTGCATTTTTAAGCAAGTTACAACTGTGGGCGACTGAACCTTATTATCCCTGGGGACATCGGGAACCTAGCATAAAATATTTACATTATAGTTGTTGCACCTAAGAGGCAAGGGACGGGAGTAGTCATCCACAACTCCCCATCTATCACTGGCTGCTTCCAGCACCTTCACTCACCCTGCAGGTGGGCTGAACCTACTTCCAGAGTCAGAAAAGACCTCACAGATAGTCACGTGTGTTCACAGTCAACAGCCTTTGATATACAGACATGAGGACTGGGGGGATATGGGCAAGCAAGCACCAGCAGCGCATGCTATACAACCTAGTAAGTAGGTTGTATTAGTCCCATTTTAGAAAAAAATTGAGGCTCAAAGAGGATAAAGTAACTTGCAGAAATGATGGAGCTGGATTAAAATCAGGTCTATCTGCAAAGAAGACATACAAATTGCCGACAGATATGTGAAAAATGCTCAATGTCACTAATCATCAGGGAGATGCAAATCAAAGCCACAATGAGATATTACCTCACATTTGCCAAGATGGTGATTATCTAAAACACAAAAGACAACAAGTGTTGGTGAGGATATGAAGACACTGGAACACTTGCACACCGTTCATGGGAATGCAGAATGGTGCAGCCACTATGGAACAGAATGGAGGGGTTTCTTTAAAAATTAAAAATAAAACTACCATATGATCTAGCAATCCCATTTCTGGGTATTTACCCAAAAGAATGGGAATTAGGACCTCAAAGAGATATTAGCACTATGTTCTCTGAAGCACTATTCACAATAGCCAAATGTGAAAACAACCTAAATGTCTATCTATAGAGGAATAAAGAAAGAAACTGTGGTATATACATGGAACAGGATACTATTCTGCCTTTAAAAAGAAGGAAATTCTGCTATATGTGACAACATGAATGAACCTTGAGGATGTTATATTAAGTGAAATAAGCCAGTCACAGAAGGACAAGTACTACATGATTCCGCTTTTATGAGAAATCTAAAATAGTCAAACTCATAGAATCAAAGAGTAGAGGAGTGGTTGTCTGGGGCTGGGAAGAAGGGAAAATGGGGCATTTCTTTTCTTTTCTTGATGTCTATTATTTTTCTCAATTTTCAAAAAAATTTTTACTGGAGTATAGTTGATTTACAATGTTGTGTTAGTTTCAAGTGTATAGCAAAGTAAATCAGTTATACATATACATACATCCACTCTTTTTTTTTAGATTCTTTTCCCATATAGGCCATTACAGAGCATTGAGTAGAGTTCCCTGTGCTATAAAGCAGGTTCTTATTAGTTATCTATTTCATATATAGTAGTGTGTATATGTCAATCCCCATCTCCTAATTTATCCCTCCCCCACTTATCCCCTGGTAACCATAAGTTCGTTTTCTACATCCATTGATGTCTATTTTTGACAAATAAAAGTTATACGCATTTCAGATACACAATGTGATATTTTGGTAAATGTATACATTGTGAAATGATTACCTCAATCAAATAAATCTATCCATCACCTCACACAGTTACTATTTGAGTGTGTGTGAGTGTGTGTGTGTGTGTGTGTGTGGTTGAGAACACTTGAGATGTTAACTCTCTTACCAAATTTCAAGTATATAATACACTAACTACAATCACCCTGCTGTACATCAGATCTCAAGAATTATTTATCTTATAACTGAAAGATCAATATCTCTCCTTTTTCTCCACCCCACCCCCCAGCCTCTGGTAAGCAGAAGCCAGAGATATAGAGTATTATCTAGAAAAGACCTATGGAAGAGCCTTTTGTCTATTCTGTGTGAGACACTACATACCCTCTAGTTTCCTCCTCTATGAAATGGGGATAATCACATGGTTGTTGAAAGGATTAAATGAGACAGTACTGTGCTTAGCACAAAGTACTTGCTGAATCAACGCGAACTTGTATTATAATCACAGCTCAACCAAAAGTCATTTGTTTCATCCTCAGAGCCTGGGATCTGCCTGTCAGAGCCACATAATACTTGTCACAAACTCTCAGGTACTAGACAGGACTTCTCCCCCCTCTGAGGGGCCAGCTCCTTGAGACTGTGGCCTGTACAGCCTGAGGTGGTGGGAAGAGCCTTGGATTAAGAGCAACAAGCCAGGGCTTCCCTGGTGGCGCAGTGGTTGGGAGTCCGCCTGCCAATGTAGGGAGCGCGGGTTCATGCCCCAGTCCGGGAGGATCCCACATGCTGCGGAGCGGCTGGGCCCGTGAGCCATGGCCGCTGAGCCTGCGCTCCGCAATGGGAGAGGCCACAAGAGTGAGAGGCCCGCATACCTCAAAAAAAAAAAAAAAAAAAAGCAACAAGCCAGAGCCCAAATTTTGTCTCTGTCAATGCTTGACCAATCTACTCCAAGACCTCAGGTTTCTCATTACCAAAGTGGACACAGCCCCTTCCTCATGGCAGTAATAAAAATTAAAAACTCTGTAGATAACGTTTCATGAACAGTGTCTTCCTTTCATCAAGTCTAACTCATGTTAGTTAGACTTAGCATGGTTAACAATGCAGATTCAGAAGTCGGAGAGAGCTGGGTTTGAATCCAGGTCCAATCACTTACCAGCTGTTTGGGTACTTTGTTTCACTTCAGTGAGTCTCAGTTTTCTCATCTGCCAAATGGGGCTAAGAATACCCAAAGCATCACACAGTTAGCGTGAGGATTAAATGAGATATTTAAAGCACTGGCACAATGCCTGGTACATAATGAATTTTCAGTACATGCCAACTATTTTTTTTTTGCCAACTATTTTTATATTTAATATGCCATCATTATCAGAATGCTTTGAATATAGATGTGCTTCAGGACAGTTTGCTGAATGAATGAATGCTGAGAAAAGAACATCATCAGCTAAGTCCTGGCAGTGCCTGGATTTCAGAAGCTTCATATGGAAGTTCTCCACTGGGGAAACAAAAAGCCTCAAAATTAAGAAAACTGAAAGAAAATAGAACAGGCTTGGCTAAATTGTCTAAGCCCAGTCGTGTGTGAAACACCTCAGAACACTTGATGGAGAAAACACAGATCAGCCTGAGTCCAAACTGAGATCATAAGACAGGCCTGGGGGCCTGGAATCTGCGGAGGCCAGTGGACCTGGGGGTCCAGGTTGCCTGCTCTCAAGAGGCAAGATCTCCAGCTGCTTAGACTTCTCTTTAGATTCGCAGAGCATCTTTCCATGTCATCTATCAGTGATGGGAGGTCGGGGTGAGCATCCCCCAGGGATGGGACAGGTCTCTATAATGCTCTCCCAGGTGGGGAAAGGCAGGGGACACTGGCTCTTCTGAAAAGGCCTGGGGAAAGGAGGGTAGGTGAGAAAACTTACTAAAAGGAAAACAGAAGAGAGGTCAAATCAAAAGCCAACCTGATATATTATTCAAGTGCAGAATCCGATTGTCTGTCTGGGGCAGGACTGACATTTTCCACTTAAACAAGATACCCCAGGAAATAGAGACCCTGCTGATCCAATGGCCACACTTTGAATACCAAGGCTTAGACATTAGTCCAGTGTTTCCAGACTGCCTTTATGAGAATTACCTGGGAGTACCTTGTTAAAAAGGCAAATATCCAGCCTTGAACAAACCCACTGAGTCAAAATGAGTGGTGGTTACGGCAGGTCAGAGGGATACCCCAGAAGCTGTATGTTTAAAAAGCAATCCCTGGTTATTTTTAACATGAGGGAGATTTAGAAAACACTGATTTGGTCTGTGTCAGGTATAGCAAATTCAAATGCCCCAGAACCAAGACAAGTGATATAAATGATCTAAACTACCCAGGTAACAATAGGACGTAGTGGGGACTGTAGTAAACTTGGAATGGCCCTCCTCAGCGAAAGGAGGCAGCTACTTTTCTGCTCAAATGAGACGTTGCCATGAGGGAATTCAGGCCGCATGTTTCTAGAGCTTTTGATTTTTTAGCAGAAACTCTAGATTCAGACTTCTCAGTGAACTACCTTCATGTTTTTTAAGGCTCCTGCAAGAGCAAAACAAACACATCTGCAGGCAACCATCTGTAACTTCCTGGGGTCCAGCAGATGAGAAATAGGGATCTGTGGCTGCCATTGAATATTTCAAAAGGCCTGGCAGAACTGGAACTCTGACCTGTAATCAGACATCCACAGCCAATCAGTATACTCCATCCCTTGGCCACAGTGATTGGCTCAGTTATGGGCACATGATCCAGAGGAGTCCAGTCAGGATTAGCCCTGGGTCTTTTGATGGAGCTACCAGGAAGGAAACTCTGCACTCACTCTAGTTTCTCTGGGTCATTTAACTGGCAGAATGAAGGACAAGAGCTTCTGGTGGCCATCTTGCCCCACTGGGAATTGGGATGAGGGGATATCCCCTGAAAATGAAGCTAATACAGAGAAAACCCAAGCTGACATATGGGAGAGACCAATGACTCCTGGATTTAGCCAGGCTCAAAGACAACCCCTGGTATTTTCAGTTACATCACTCACCTTGTCTGACTTGGTAGAACTGTCATTGGTTAATAATAGCCGCAAAACCAGATTCTTTTTGTGCTGAGATTTAGACTTTACATATAATTTTCATTTGTATTACAGTGTGTCATCCTCAAAGCACCTCTATGAGGTTAAGCAGGACACGGGCTATTTTCCACACTTTACAGATGAGATACCAGGGCTCAGAGGGGAGCGATGCCTTGCAGAAGGCCACACAGCTCGCCAACGGCAGGACAGGGACAATAAATCTAGTGTTATGACTCTGGTTCAGAGGGCTTTCCACCCGCTCCTCCCCGCCTCCACCTAGATGCGTCCTTCTCTCCTATAACACGCAACAGGGATGCGTTCAGGGGGCCTGGCTCCAGCTCCAAGCTCCACTGCAAAATTCTTCCAGGCTACTTATTCTGAGATATGGGAAAGAAGAAGTGTACAACCCAAAATGCCCATTTCCTCACATTCCAGAGAGCAAAAGGGCACAAGCCCCACAAGGAGCTACTGGAAGATTTACTGAGTCTCAAGGAAACGACAGCAAAGTGCTACAAAGAAGGCAGAGCCCAGGGTCAGAGTCAAGCTGGAACAAAGGGAGCTCCACTGCTCAAGTTCAGAAAAGGGAGTAAGTTTTTAAAACAAACAAATAACAAGGATCCAGGGTTCCATCAAGGCAACAGCCCTGACTTACTTCAGCCACCCAGGCTCCTGTTCACCCAGTTCAACAAACCGTAGGCGTCCAGACCTCTCCAGATCCCTCCCTACTTCGCACAACCCCTGCCTCAGAATCAGGCACCCTTGCTATGATCTCACGCAATCGTATCCCCAGGTAAAATTCTCAGGTCCCGTCCCGTTCCCAGTTAGGTGCTTAATATATCTCGATCCTTGTGCCACCACATAATCATTTAAACAGAACATTTAATTAGCTTCTTGGATAAAAATAACATGCAATTTGTTTGGTAATTATATGTTTCCACAACTGCTGAAAGCAACTCATTATAGGAATTTGGTACACTTAGGATAGATTACCTTAATTCTATTTTCTGTTTATTCAATTATATCTGTCGGCCTTAATTGTATTATAAATTGTGTTGAGCTGGTGAAGGTGACTATAAAGTGGCTGTTCCTTCAGATTTCATGGTTGGTTTGCGAGTTCCCAGTGTTTGCTCCAGGCTCTGACTGGCTCTGCTGAAATGGTAAAACAAGGACAAGGCAAGACCCTTCACGCGAACAGAAAAGAAAGTCGTCAGAACTTTCTGCCGAGGGCCTCCTTAACGCGGTGTGTTCCAAGGCAAGGGTACACAGACACATTTTCCTTCAAAGCTTTTAATAATTCAGTAGTTATTCTAATGTGTATGAGAAAAAATATAAATAGCATTTCCAAACCATAATTTCAAACAAATTGTTGCCTGGAATGAAACTTAAGTAGGTATTTATGTTTAAAAACATTGAGTCAATTTATGGGCAATTGATGATATGAAAGAATTATTACTTTTTTAAATGTAATAGCAAAATTATGTTTATGTTCAATAAATGGATTCTCTTTTAAGATACTTACTGAAATTTTATCATAAAATGATACAATCCCTGCAATGCATTTTAAAATAATCAAGGGGGTGGGTATAAAGGAGGAGAGTATTAAGAAAACAAGACTGACTGTGAGTTGAAGCTAAATTAAGGGTCCATGAGGGTTCATTATACTTTCACTCTATTCTTGTATATTTGATCATTTTCATCATAAAAAATTTTAAAATTGAGTTAATTTAAAATATTTGGTTGAATAATAATGTAGGTTGGGGTCAGCACACTTTTCTGTAAAGGGCCAAATGCTAAGTATTTTAGGCTTTGGGGTCCTACAGTCTCTGTGACAACTACTCAATTCTGCTGAGGTAGCAAGAAAGCAGCCACAGACAGTCTGTACAAGAACGGGTGCAGTTATGTTCCAGTAAAACTTTATTTACAAAATCAGGGGATGGGTTATATAGTTTGTAGACCCCTGAGGTAGATAATACACTGATATGGCAAAGACCATGAGACGGCAATATAGGAAGGTCTGTAAGAGGGAGGGAAGTACTCAACTCTTGGAACCCTGAGATTCCCTCCTTTGGGATAATAAGAGACCCAACAGAGACACAGAAACGAGGAAGTCAGGGATGAGGCGGGAGCAGAGAAGCATACCACTCCTCCATTCATTCAACAACATTTTATAAGATCCTCAGGAGGAGGACATCATGTCAGCCCACATCAGGGGATGGTGATTCCTTGTCATCTGCAGCTCCTGCTGAGACCAGCTCACACACAGACACCCCTTGGTTGTGCTGAGCCAATGGGAAAATGAAGGCTCCCCAACAGAGTGTAAATTGGTAGCGCTATTTCCAGGTGAGTGTTATTCCTATTATTGTTCTGACTCTGGAAGTCTACTCCCCTTTGGGTTTCTGTCTAGAGGTGAAGGAGAGGAGCTGGGGAGGTGATTCCAGGGGTTTCTAGGCACTAGCCTGAATCACAGAATCCACAGTTCATAGCCACACTTGAGATAAAGAGTTTCCCCATCGCTGGTGTCCACTTGCTTGTGGAGAAACTACATGACAGTGACATTCCCAAGCTACTGATAGAGGCAAGAGGTGAGAGACCTCGACAGTCCAGAAACTGCATGAGAAATGACAGCTGTATGTGGCTGTCCTCATGATGACAACCACACACCGCTCTCAAGTGCAACTACAAACCCTAGACCCTCAACAAAGATCAGGCATGCTGAAGTCTTCCCTAGACACCTCCCTTCCTTCCCCATTGGGTCACCCAGGTATGATGTGGCTTTGTCATTAGATAATGAAACACCCCTCACTCAACAGAATACTTATTAAGCCCTTAATGCACCAGGCACAGTATTAGGAACCAGAGAGACTGAGAAGAGTCCATTTAGTCCCTGCCCTCTAGGAGCTCACATTGTAAATCAGTGGTTCTCATCTAGGAGCAATAATATTACCAGAAGATACATGGCCATGTCTAGAGACATGTGTGGTTATCACAACCAGAGGAAGGGGTGCTGTTGGCATCTAGCGGGTAGAGGCCAAGGATGCTTTTAAACATTCTACAGTACACCGGATGGGCTCCCACAGCAAAGAATTATCCAGCCTCAAATATAAGAGCACCAAGCTTGAGAAACCCTGTTCTCCTAGAAGAAACAGATTTTAAACAAATGACCATATGAAAGATGTAATTATAGAAGTGTGTGCAGGTACAACTGCAGCAAAAGGAAGAGATCAACTCTGAAATAGAAACACAGCTCCTGCCTTAAAAGCAGAAATGAAAATCCTTATTTGACCCCCATAACCCCTCTAGATAATTCTCCATTTCTTTGTTCCCTTTTATAGCAAAAATGATCCACAAGTCATCTATAATGGCCACCTCCACTTCTTCATTTACCATCCTCTACTTCACCAGCTGCAGGCAGGTGTGGCCACCGCTGTGCTGCTGACGGGCTTCGTGAAGGTCTCTCCACTTAGGCAGATCCGCTGGCCAATTCTCAGTCCTCATCCTACTCAACACTGGACGCCGCACGTCCCTCCTTTCCTTGCCTTCCTAGGCACCACGCTGCCCAGGTTTTCCTGCTACCCTCCTGGAGGCCCCCTCTCAGCCTCCTTGCTGCTTCTTCCTCATCCTCCTGACCTCACACTAAAGGTGTCAGGAGTTGGCAACCTGTGGGCCAGATCCAGTCCACTGCCCAGTTTTTGTAAATAAAGTTTCACTAGAACTCAGTCATGCTCATTCATTTATGTATCATCTATAGACTGCTTTCTCTCTACAATGGCAGAGTTGAGTTGTTGAAACAGAGACCATATGGCCCACAAAGCCTAAAATATTTTCTGACTGGTCCCTACAGAAAAGTATGCTGACACCTAACCTAATTATTATTGTATTTAATCATTCTTTTTGTTTAATTGACTATTTTTTACTCATTTTTATTGGAGTACAGTTGCTTTACAATGTTGTATTTGTTTCTGGCTGTACAGCAAAGTGAATCAGTCATAGGTATAATGACTTTTTCAGTGTAGAAATTATCAAATATACAAAAGTAGAAAGTTCTCTGACATTAAATGCCATGCACGTGCAGGGAACAGCATCTCCAGCCCAGGCTCTCCCCCGAGTTCCAGATTCACTTATCCAGCCAACTTAATCGACATCTATCTTCACTTGGATGTAAAATGACATGGTAATGTGGCCAAAGCAGAGCTAGAGGCATCCCCCCCGCCACTACATCTTCCCCATCTCAACAAATAGCGACTTCCATCCACCTTGTTAACCACATTAGAACTCTGGGGTTCTACCTGTTCGGGCAAACTGTGTGAAGAATGTACTGAAATTGCCTGTATTATCTTTGTAACTTTTCTATAAATCTAAAATTATCCCCAAATTCAAAAGTTTAGTAAGTAAAAACCCTAGGAGTCACTCTTTCTCTCTCATTCTTGACTTCTCTTTCTCTCACTCCTCATAGCCAATCAGTCAGCAAGTAGAGTGGTCTACCTTCCAAGCATATCCCAAACCTGATCATCCTCACCACTTCCACCCACACCTCCTAGCCCAAGAAGCTCTCCTGGCTTGTCTCCCACCTGGATTATTGCAACAAGGCTTCCCAGGTGCCCTCTTTTCCCCTCCTCACTCCCTTCTTCTATCAACAGAGCAGCCGCAGTGATTTTTTTTAAACATAAATAAGGTCATATCACTTCTTTGTTTAAGCCCCTTCAAGGATTTCCCATCATACTTGGGAATAAAATCCAAACTTCTTTTCATAGACCACAAATCCTATGGGAGCTGCATCTGCCCACCTCTCAGAAATGGGCTCCTCTCATTTTCCATCTGATCTGTCTGCTCAAGCCACCCTGGTCTGTTCCCCAAACGTGCTAAGCCTGCCCACCCCTACCCCAGGGTCCACACACTTGCTGTCACCCTCTGCCCCTCCTCCACACAACTCGCTCCCTTACGTAACTCAGAGAGGCCTTCCCTGGTCAGTCTGTGGAAAATACGCCAGCTCACCGACCCCCAGCCTCTCACCGTGCTCTGCTCTGCTTCCCTGCCTACCACTGACGGCTACCTGAATTCATCGTATATGGTGATTCATTCTTTTAGTATATGTCATCCCCACTAGAAAGGAAATTCCCTGTTGGCAGGGACCTTATCTATCTTGTTTATCACTGCACCTGGTTGCCTTGAACATGCCTGGCACATAGCAGATGCTCAAGTATCTGCTGAATGTTATATGCTGAGTGAACAAAGAAGTTAAAGGAAGCTCCCAAGAGGAGATGACCACTGAGCTGAGGCATGTAATGTACATATACTCATTTCTTTGGGGGCACAGCAACCACCACTACCATAAATGCCTTTGGGGAATCCTTACTCTTGCCATCCACCATCTTTGTTTAAAATTTTTTATACTGAAATATATTTGATTTACAATGCTGTGTTAGTTTCAGATGTACAGCAAAGTGATTCAGTTATACATATTCATATATCTACTTTTTCAGATTCTTTTCCTATATAGGTTATTATGGAGTACTGAGTAGAGTTCCCTATGCTATACAGTAGGTCTTTGTTGCCATCTACCATCTTGGTGAATCTATTAAATGGCTTCCCCTGGTCAAGATCTGAGACAGCCTTTTTAATTTCAAACAGCATGCTCCTGCCAAGAACTGTGAGTAGTTTCTGTTCCCCTAACTCCAGGACTTGCCTTGGCCCTGCTCCTTCAGCCTCTCAATCTTATGAGCTCCCCTCTCTTTTCCTGGCCAGAGAATGTGTCTGGTGCCTATAAGTGAATAACTGTTCCTGACTTTACCAGTGGGTGGGGAGGGGCCTTCTAGATGCAGGTAACAACTTGTACCAAGGCACTGAAGCATGACACAAAAGGAAATGATGGGGCATGAAAATCAAATGTTCCTTCAAGGTACAGATATGTTACCCCAAAATTCTGGGACTCCTTAGGGACTCAATTCAAAAATCACAGAAGTATTTTCCTAGAACATCTCTTACCTACAGGAAAACAGGGCATTTTCTGCAAGATCAATGTTTGGCCAACATCATCAGCCTCCATTTTTGCTTCCTTAAAATGAAATCAAGCCAGCCAACTAAAAGCTTCCTCCTGCCTTGATCATAATTACTATCACAGCCATTACCATCTTGTGTTTGTCCAGTAATTTCAGCTTTTCAAGAACATTAATATACATGCTCCCCCAAAGCCTCTGAGTTCAAGGCATTACAGGTTCTTCAGGTGGAAAAACCAACCTGTTAAAAACAAACAAACACCCTCAAAGTCATCAAGGCAGCCCAGCCTCTACTGACCCCCAACCCTCCTCATCAGAGACTGCAGCTTTTATCGAGGCAGCTGCAGGTGAGACATTCATTCAAGCCAACAGGAAGATAAATGCTGAGCCTGCACACTCAGAACCTTCTGCTGACTTAGCATCATGCCAACAGAGATGCTGAACTTGTCACTCATCCTGAGAAGGAGTCACAGCATGCCTGAGCCAGCCCATCTCAGACATCTTCTCCCCGGCAGTGGCCACCAGGAAAGCTGGTACAATGGTGGTCTGAGCAGGGAAGACCACAGGACGGAGCAAGCCATTACCGGAAAATCAAGACACCTGGCAGATCCAAGAACATGGCTGGTGCCATTTCCATTTGCCCCAAATTAGCATCGAAGTCAAGAAGAGTTAGGGTTAAAATGCAAACACCCCACGCTCCAACCACACCATCTACATATGGTTCCCCATACACACCGTGTACTTGGCCGCCTACACCTTTATTCATGCTGTTCTCTCTGGCTGGATAAGCCCAGGCAAATTGCTTATTTTTGCCAAAGTTAGCATTTAATATGGACATAATTATGGTTAAACGCCATGGATCCCATGTGGCAATCTTTCTCCCAGCTCCAAAACTGAAATCTTTCTCATCCATCAAGCCTGTTCTTCCTCCCCACCAGCACTCACTCTGATCTGATTCATTTCCCTGTGGTCTCAGCAAACTGTTCTCTACCATATCTTCCTTCTTGGCTGGGTGTTCAGTTCACCACTGCCTTTACCAGATAAACTCACTCTTCCTCTAGTTAAATCCATTTCATCTTCTTGGCAGGCAGTTGCACTGAAGTCAGCACTCTCTCCACAGCCAAACTCTAAAAGATGCGCAGCCTTCCCTTTCCTTGGTCAACCAGTCCACAAGTATTGGATGTATTGGCCATCCATCACTTCTCAGGAACTATTCTAGGTGCTGGGGATGCTCAGTAAAGTAGACAGACCTGCCCCTGCCTTCTTGGAGTGTACCAGGGAATCAGGACAGTGATGGAATCATTTCAAGTACGATAAAGCCATGAGGTACACACAGGGGTAAACACTTGTTTTCCTCTTCATATGAACTTTATAAACATTATATGGTTAGAGTGACTTACTTGTTTCTATCTTGTTTTGTGGCCAGAACATAAGATCCTTGAGGGAAAAGCCCTCAATCAAAGGACAGGTCAAAACAAATCATGTAGCCAGAGATAAGTTCAGTAAACTGACTCTAAGTCCTTTAATTGAGAGACTCCAATATCAAACAACCCTTATTTGGACTGGTTAGATATGTTCTGTTCCTACAAAGGTGCACTTGCCTAAATCTGCCACTTGGGCAACTGGAATAGAAAGACCTCACAAATGCACAGTGTCCTGGAGTTCAAGATGTACATTCAATGAACACCGCCTGGTTACCTACTGGATGTGAAACCCTGTGCTGAGTGCTGAAGGGTCTTTGCATGTGCTGTTTCCTCCACCCCAAGTGCCCCTCCCCCATATCCACATGGCTCCTTTCCTCTCTCATTAAGGTGTCTGCTCACATGTCCTTGTATCAGAGATAGGTTCTGTGTATTCATTAATGCTATCCATCAACCACTCCAGTTGCCCTCTTTCCAGGCACAAGGCAGGAGAGCACCTTCCTCTCCCTTTGAGTTACTTGTGGCCAATCAAATGTGTGCTGAAGCCTCTACGAGCTAGTACCTGACTCATCACACCCCTTCTCTCCCACCCATGACAATCAGCCACACTCCATGTGCCACAGGCCCTGTCCACCTGGGTCTCCAAGTGGAGGGATGTGGAACAGAGCTCCGAGTTGACCCTTGGATGGGTATGTTGCATGAATGAGAAATAAGCCCCCATTGTTATAAGCCATTAGGATACAGGGGTTATTGTTTCTGCAGCATGACCTAACCCATCCTAGTTGATGCAGCTTTTCTGAAAACCCTATGCTGAAGGGCAGCTCCTGTCACTCTCAGCCTCTTCACCCTGCTTTTATCTTAGCGCTTACCACAGTCTAACATTACATATGTGTCACAAGTTCATATTTTGTCCCCATCCTCTTGAATGTAAGCTCTCTGAGGGCAAGGGCTCGTTCTATTCACCCAGGATCCCCTTCAAAAGGACACAGGAGGTGCAGTACATATTTACGGAATGACTCAACGAACACACGAACAGAAATAGGCAAGAATCGTTCCTATTCTCAACAAAAATATCCTTAGCTTCACAATGCTGAAGCTGCAGAAGCACAGGAAAGGCACCTAAATCCCATGGAGGGCAGTGGTGCAAGTTCTCCCAGAGGGATGACTTCTGAGATGAGTTTTGAAGGGTTCCAGAGAGAGGCAGGGTCGCAGCACGGGCAAGAAGCCAGGTGTATTGAAACAACTGGGGCACTATTTTCATTACATTTTATCAAGCCAACAAGGACAAGCATTGTATAAAAAACAAAAGGGGAGTTTTGTGATTGAATTGATTTAGGAAACAATTTAAACACATTTTAAAAGAGGTCTATAGGGCAGGACTTCTCAAAGCCTTGAATGGGATAACATGTGTTGTAAATATCCGAGGGTTTCCTTTTGGCTCAAACTCTTCTCTGGAGGGAACACCTCCTGGGACTAATATTCCTTGGAACTCTCTCTGGGAAATGCAGGACTAGAGGAAATTGAGAAGGGGGGAGTGAATGGAGGCTGGAGGTTAAAGAGGTGGCCAGAGATCAGAAATCAGGGTAAGAGGGTTTGTATGGCCAGTAGTTTTACATTTCATCTGAAGGCAATGTGGTGTAAGTGACAAGTTTGCATTGAGGATCCCCCATCACAGAAAAAGGATGTCCCTGCTGGTCCTTTCAACAGCACCATCTGATGGACCAGGAGACCCATTAACAGGGAGTCAGGAAGGAGGGTGCCCTCAGCAAGTCCTTGAACCTCTCTGAGCCTCATCTTCCACATCTGCTTAATGGCTTGAGTTAAATACGTCCCTTCTATGGTCTCTGTCGATTATTTTGTTCAATAATGCGACTTTGATGCCATCAACGATTATTATGTTGGGTGTCTAAGGTACCATCTTCCCAAAGGCTCCAAAGATTTCAAAAGACAGTGAATAATCACACAGAAAATCCGTTGTAAGTGGTAGAGGGACCCTGGACAATAAAAGGGATGCTGTAGCCCTGAGGCCGGGAGAACTGTCTGCTTTCTGTTCCTGCACACACACGCCTGTCTCCTTTCTCCTCAGGGAAGCTCCTGTGCCTTACAGTGATTTTCAACACTCTTGTCACTCACAGAATTAACTGTTTCATGGCTCCACCCAAATCTTCTAATGCGAAGAGCAAGAGGGAGGGGATCACGCCACGAGGCTGAGCTGCCTGCCTTGTCACGTGTGGGCAGCTGTGTAGCAAAATATAAATTTTAAAAACCCAAACGATTAAACTGTCACTTCTTATTAGACGAAGAATATTCAAAGACACAACTAATAAGGGAAGAAAAGTAAGGAAAGAAAGTATATTTGTTGGAGCCAGTGCAGCTACAGCTTTCCCACTCCTGGTCTACGCTGGCAACACAGCCTTTCGGGCCGGTGGACACAGATTTGCTCTTTCAAACCACATATACCAGGCACTGGGTGGGGGCTGGGGGGAGACGGAAAGGCCTACAGCAAGGATAAAGAGGGGAATAAGCTCAGTCGTATGGGAGGACATTCTGTCTGTGGGGCACAGGAGGCAGAGGAAGGCAATTGCTTCCAAACTGAGAAGTGGAAAACGCACCTTGACATTCAAAATTTAAAGGACCTAAGACAAAGCAGGGCTAGCAATGACCTGTTTTGCATTTGTATTTCTTTTTAGAGTTTTCGGGGTTTCCACAGGCTTATCACGTTTGATCTTCGTAGGAACACTGAGAGGTACATCAACCAAGGTGAAGATCAACACAGGTGAGGGTGGAGGAGGGAGGGAAGAACTCAGTGACAGAGTCAGACCGAGGCGGAATGTGGAAGGAAGAGCAACTTTCTCCAGTTCACCTGATGAGTACAGTATGGGAGACAGAAAGAGCGGGAAGGCGATGAGGAGCAGATTGCGGTGATTCTTAGGTGCCTGGCTAAGGGTTTAAATTTTACCCTGGAAATAATGGCAGTATCACCAAATCTTCAAGAGTGGAGATTAATATGCTCAAAGCTCCCCTTTAGTGGTGTGAGCGGTGGTTGATAGTGAGCATATGGGCAGGAAGACTGGAGTCAAGAGTCCAAGTGAAAGGTGATTGGGACCCAGTGACACAGAGAGGAAGGTGGTCACCTAGAGTCAGGTAGTTAAGGAATGGACAGATCCAGAGGACCAGATGTGGTACCAGAGATGGTTTTGTCTTACACAAACATTGCACGAAACAACATTAAAGCACATAGGATAAAACCCTGATTCTCTTTCAGGCGTTCTAATTAGTTGATGAGAAAAGTCTCATTTTGGTGCTAATAGACCTTCAACACCTTTCTAATGCCCTTCTGAAATGTTAAGCCTTAGCAGGAAATAGCACCTAGTTGTATTTAATAGCACTTCTGTGTTTCCTCTTTTTTATTTTTCTTTTAAGTTTGTGTGTGTGTGTGTATGTGTGTGTGTAAGAGAGAGATTTTGTTTGTTTGTTTACTGTTGCCATCTATTTATGGCAGAGGAAACTGGTTTCTATTTTTTGTATTGATATAGCATTTCCTTTTAAAATTTATTTGAAGATGAAAGAAAAGCACTGTAGGAAAAAAAGTAAAAAAAAAAAAAAAAAAGGGTCAATCTTCAATAAGTTAAATGTAGCATTACCATCTGACCCAGCAATCTGTTGGGTATATACAGGTGTTCAACAACAAAACAGGTTGAAAGAATTGAAGACAGGTGTTCAACAACAAAAGATGGTACACAAATGCTCACAGCAGCACTATTCATAATAGTCAAAAGGTGAAAACAACACAGAAGTCCATCAATCGATGAATGGCTAAACAAAGTGTGTTTATCCACAGTGGAATATTATTCAGACATAAAAAGGAATAAAGTACCGATACATGCTACAACATGGATGATCTAGATCTCATGTCATGGCTGTGTGGCTGACAATTTGTATTTTTGATACCACTACTTAGAGGCAGAGGTATGGTCAGGGAACAGAACCTTTCCTACATGCAACTGAACCATAGATTTTGGCTGCTTTAATGAATTCTCTCAACCAATTACCCTAACCCAAATCAACCATAAAAGTTAATAGATTCATTTACGAGATAAAAGTTGATCTCAATGTATTTTGGAGAAATGGTCAAGTTACCAGAGCGCTCATTATTAATTCGTTCTTCCTCTTTTCTCTTCCCCAAGTATCCTGAATTTCTTAACTCTTTTTTCCCATCCAGGTCCAAGAGCAATGGGGAAACGCTGTTCGTGAAGAATCTGGCAGAGGCACATTAATTGTTCAGACAACTCCCCGTAAGGCCACGTGTGAGCTACATGAATCATCCCTCTCAAAAGAGTATTAAGCGCCGATGTGCACAAGCGTCTGTGCCTCCTGCAATCTGCTTAGTGCCCTTACTCAGTCTGCCGCAGCACTCCTCAGCCGCCAGGGAAGCCAGTGGAAAAGTATTAACATCCTTGCACACAAAGTTCTGCTGGGGCTTGACACCAACCCCCAAATAGGGAACAGATTCCACTGGATGCTGGCTAGATAAAGAGGCAGGAACATCAACTGACACTTGTCTACTTAGAGCTTCGAAGGTTTTGTGAAACATGGGGCCCAAAGTGTAATGAAGACTTCACTTGTTAAGCACCTACTGTGTAGATGGTATTGCACAGTGAGCAGACCTCAAAACCCAGAACCAGGGTTCTCATCCAGGGAACATTTAGCAGGTCTGGAGACATTTTGGTTTGGTTTGTCACAACTGGGGCTGCAGGATTCCACTACCAGAATCTAGTGGGAGAGGCCAGGGATGCTGCTGAACAGCCTACAATGCACAGAACAGCCCCCACACACACACTCCAGCCACCACATCAGTAGTGCCGAGACTGAGAAACTCTGCCCGAGAGCCAAACTATAACTGGGTTCAAATCCTGGCTCTACCACTTACCACCTGTGTGCATTCAGACACACACCTTAAGTTCTCTGGGCCTCAATTACTTCATCTGTAAAATGGGGATGATAATAAAACCTACTTCATCGTGCTGTTGTGAGGATGTGAAGTGTTAATATGTAGGATATATTACTGTTAGCATAGCAGGTTCTACTTTATGTGCCAAGCAAGGTGCTATATATACACTTTTCACAGGTAATTACTGATCTTCACAACGACCTTGCAAGATTGGTACTACTATTCGTGTATTTTATAGATAAGGAAGTTGTGGCTTAGGATAGTTAAGTGACTTGCCCAAGGACACAGAGCTAGTAAGCTAAGGAGCCAGGTTTCGAGCTGTCTGGATCCAAAGCACATACTCTCGCAGGAGTCTCCAACAGAGGGATGCATGGCCCAGCAGTACACACACAGAGAGAATAAATACAGCAGAACTTCCTAGAGCATCACTTTCTCATGACTCCTTGGTGAAGGGAAAAATTGACACATCTATCTGAGAAGTCACTTTACAATTATTTTGGCTTTAATACCATCATAGTTACATTATGAGATGGGCTGCATAATCCCCATGAATTTCTACGATAAAGCACAGAGAGAAGGCATTTGGAGCACAGCCTGCCCTCCAGGGTATGTTTACCAGACTTTCCCCCTGTATTGGTTTCCTAAGGCTGCTGGAAAAAATTACCACAAACTTAGTGGCTTGAAGCAACACAAATATGTTCTCTCACAGCTCTAGAGTTCCAAAGCCTGCAATGGGTCTCACTGGACTAAAATCAAGGTGTCGGTCAGAATGGCCATCATCGAAAAATCTACAAATAGGCTTCCCTGGTGGCGCAGTGGTTGGGAGTCCGCCTGCCGATGCAGGGGACACAGGTTCGTGCCCCGGTCCAGGAAGATCCCACATGCCGCGGAGCGGCTGGGCCCGTGAGCCATGGCCGCTGAGCCTGCGCATCCAAAAGCCTGTGCTCCACAATGGGAGAGGCCGCAACAGCGAGAGGCCCACGTACAGAAAAAAAAAAAATCTACAAATAATAAATGCTGGAGAGGGTGTGGAGGAAAGGGAACCCGCTTGCACTGTTGGTGGGAATGTAAAGTGATATAGCCACTATGGAGAATGGTATGGAGGTTCCTTAAAAAACTAAAAACAGAACTACCATATGACCCAGCCATCCCACTACTGGGCATATACCCTGAGAAAACCATCATTCAAAAAGAGTCATGTACCACAATGTTCACTGCAGCTCTATTTACAATAGCCAGGAGATGGAAGCCAGCTAATTGTCCATCTACAGATGAATGGATAAAGAAGATGTGGCACATATATACAATGTAATATTACTCATTCATAAAAAGAAACGAAATTGAGTTATTTGTAGTGAGGTGGATGGACCTCGAATCTGTCATACAGAGTAAGTCAGAAAGAGAAAAACAAATACCATATGCTAACACATATATATGGAATCTAAAAAAAAATAGGTTCTGAAGAACCTAGGGGCAGGATGGGAATAAAGACGCAGATGTAGAGAATGGACCTGAGGACACGGGGAGGGGGAAGGGTAAGCTGGGACGAAGTGAGAGAGTGGCATGGACATATATACACTACCAAATGTAAAATAGATAGCTAGTGGAAAGCAGCCACATAGCACAGGGAGATCAGCTCGGTGCTTTGTGACCACCTAGAGGGGTGGGAGGGATAGGGAGGATGGGAGGGAGATGCAAGAAGGAGGAGATACGGGGATATATGTATATGTATAGCTGATTTACTTTGTTATACAGCAGAAACAAACACGCCATTGTAAAGCAATTATACTCCAATAAGGATGTTTAAAAAAAAGGAAAAAAATATAAAAATAAAATCAAGGTGTCAGTAGGACTGTGTTCCTTCTGGAGGCTCTAGAGGAGGATCTGTCCCCTGGCCTTTCCCAGCTGCTTAAGGCTGCCTGCCTTCCTTGGCTCATGGCCCCTGCCTCCACCTTCAAAGGAAATCACTCCAATCTCTGCTTCTGTCATCCTATCTCATCTGACTCTCACCCAAGTCTCCCTCATATAAGAATCCTTGTAATTACATTGGGCCCACCAGATAATCCAGAAGAATATCCCCACTTGAGGATCCTTAACTTAATCATATTTGCAAAGTGCCTTTTTCCATAAAAGGTAATGTATTCACCGTTTCCAGATATTAGGACATCTTTGGGGGACCGCTGTTCTGTGTGCCACACTCCCTAAGGCTATTGGAGTAAAACTATTTAGGAAGCACTGACGTCCTAGAAGTGTTCTAGGAAGGATCCCAAGACAAGGACTCAGTTCCACAATGCAGGAGCCCCGCTGCCAGGACAGAAACCTTACAATGAGAAGAACAAAGTCAGTCTTAGAGAAGATGGGGGTCAGGGGTCTGGGCTCTGAGCTGGAGAATCTTAACTCCCTCCCAGTTCGGGAGTAGAATTAGAGCACTAAGGAGGCTTGGAATTAAGCTTGAAGTACCACCCAACCTCTCTGTATTGGTTTGCTAGGCCTGCCATAACAAAGTGTCATAGACTAGGTGGCTTAAACAAGAGAAATTTATCTTCTCACAGTTCTGGAGGCTACAAGTCTGAGATCAAGGTGTCAGCAGGGCTGGTTTCTTCTGAGGCCTCTCTCCTTGCCTTGCAGATGGCCGTCTTCTCCCTGTGTCTTTATACGGTCTTTCCTCTGTGCATGTCTGTGTCCTAATCTCTTCTTATAACGACACGAGTCACATTATATTAGAACCCATTTTAACCTAAATATGACCTCATTGTACCTTACTTACCTCTTTAAACACCCCATCTCCAAATACAGTCACATTCTGAGGTACCGGGGGTTAGGACTTCAACATATAGTTTTTAGGGGGACACAACTGAGCCCATAACACTCTCACAAAATAAACTCCAAAATATCTCAGGTTCCTCCTACCCTCAGATGAAGCCAGAGACATGCCTCATTTCCCTGGAAAACATTAGGATTTGAAAACCTCTACACACCAGGATGGGGAAGGAGAATTTCCCATCCTAGAGGAGGGAGGAACGCCACGGACTCTACACAAATCAAGTACACGATCCCACTAAGGCACATCCATGGCCATCTTTTGAAAGTTGATCTTTAACAAAGCTCATTTATGCTCGGATTATTTCCAGTAGGTTACAAGTTTATTTTTGTGTTTCTGCAAGCAACCACATCACACCCCAAAACCAGAGACTGAAACAGATCCTTTCATTTAATGCCAATGAAAACAGGAGTTGCTTGGGAAGGTCTTGCCCTGGAAGACAAGGAGCAAGGGGGTGGGAGGTGGGCGCTGGAAGCAAAGCTGGCTTCAGCTCCCATGCCGGCCTCTTATCATGGGAGGGAGGCATGCTTGTGGAGTACAGGTGGACAATTAACTCACAGGAGAGAAGGGAGGAGCACTGGGCTCAGAGGTAGAAGTAGAAGAAAGCACATTTCTATCCGTATTTCAAGAAAGGGAACTTCGAAATGTTTTCAGCCCCACCTCCCCATTTCAGGGCATGGCTTGACATACGGCAGAGGAGACAGCCATCCTCTTTCCTGTCCTGGAAAACCACTGCACACGCTTTGGCATAAAAGACATAAGAGATCTCACTACTACTCTAGTGTGATATCAAGCTGATACATACGGGTACAACCGAGATGGTTATTAACATACTGAAATGCCTGGGTTCTGATTGCCACAGCCTTCAGGGCCTTCAAGTCCCTCTGCTACTCAGCCCCTCCCTCAGGAACCCCCCCGCCAACCTTCTCATAATCAGTCACTAGAGGACTAATGCCTGGCACAACAAGAGCTCCAGGATATTATGAAGGGGGAGTCTGCTGTGATTCGTCACTGACTGTCCTAATCCATTCAGGCTGCTACAACATAATACCAGAGACTGGGTGGCTTGCAAACAGATACTTCTTTCTCACAGTTCTGGAGGCTGGAAGTCCAAGATCAAGGCACCAGCAGATTCAGAGTCTAGTGAGGACCTGCTTCTTGATTCACAGACATAACTCTTCTCACTGTGTCCTCACATGGCAGAAGGGGGTTAGGGAGCTCTCTGGGGTCTCTTTTATAAGGGCACTAATCCCATTCATGAGGACTCCACCCTTATGACCTAATCACCTCCCAAAGACCGCACCTCCTAATACACTGGGGGTTAGGTTTCAGCATAGGAATTTTGGAGGGATGCAAATATTCAGTTCACAAGAATGATCATGCTATACTAGAAGACCCTCCACACCTGTTAATATCAACCCTAAATCCCTCGTACTTTCATTTACAATTCATTTCACTGCACCCACCCCTGCCGTGGAAACAGAGAACATCTATTCCCTCCACCCATGCAATATCCCTTTCAGACTGCAGGGCACTTACTGTCACATCCTTACTCTGCCTTCACTTTTCTAGAGAAAAGAACAAACCACGGCTTCACATCCCCACCGTGCACCACAAAGCCTGTGACGTGAGCACATCTCCAGCCAACTAGGACATAGTTCTGCACCTCGCCTCCTGGCAAATCTTAACAGTCAAGTCCCACAAAATGATTTTCTGCTGGGAAATTTTACATTTTAAAGCAATTCTTGAAACAACATTGATACAGACACACCGGTTGAGCAACGCCTGGTGACTAAGAATGAATAGTCATAGAACTCCCTGCCAGGCTTCAAAATATTTATTATTTTTTAGAAATTCAAATTATTTCACTGTACTTTATACTGGAATCCATCGTTTTCTGAGGTTTTCCATTTACACAATGAGAAACATCAAAGAGGTTAAGATGTGCAGCACCTAGGGAGTATAAAAATGTGATGTGACTAAATTAAATATATTTCACAGCAGGTGTCATAAAAGACAGGCAAATTAAAACAATGAGATTACATTTTCACAGAGTCAATTAGAAAATTTTTTGTTTCAAGTACTGGCCAGAGTTAGGTGACAGAGATACTTTACCATAGCTACTGGAAATGTCAGTGGTCCCATCTTTCTGGAAACCAATTAGCAGTAAAGGACTGTTTAAAAAAAATAACCACAGCTAATATAAAAGTAATCTAATAAATGCATATGTTATAGGATTTGTGAGATTCAGAGAAGTATAAAGAAACTAAAAATCACCTTTGATTATCACATCCCCATCCTCATCATCCACAAACAGCTGCTATTAATACTTTGATATATACCCTTCTGGTCTTTTTTTCTATATTTTATATACAAACACACATATAAAATATACATATTGATTATATAACTTCATACATAGCTTTTAATTTACTTAACATTGTATCATGTAATTAGTATGTAATTAGCATAACAACTTATTTGTAACCATTTTATCTGCTACATTTTCTATTCTATGGACACATCGTGCGTGATTTATTTGATAATTTAGATTTCTTCATATTTGTTGCTATTAAAAACAACACCTCCTGAAACAGTTTTACAAGAAAAAAAGAAAAACAGTTTGTAACCATGTGTGGTGATGAATGTTAACTGGACTTATTGTGGTGCTCATTTTGCAATATATACAAATACCAAATCATTACATTGTTCACCTGAAACTAACATAATGTTATGTCAATTATGTTTCAATTAAAAAAAAAAAAGAGTAAGTAAGGAGATAAAAAAAACGAGTACCAACTACCCAAGGCGAAAACCAACAGCAATTAACTAAAGTGCAATTTGACCTTAAAGCTTGGGTCTTCACCAAAGCCTGCCATTTTCAAAATCCCGTTGGTGGAAGCCATGCCCATCGGCTGGCACTAGAGCCACACCAATCATATCATTTTCTAGAGCTCACACCGTCTTCCCATAGTTCTGGCTCTGTTCACTCATCAACACTACACTTCCTCAGCCCCACGAATAGCTTTACAACAATTCACTTGGAAAATAAGGGGTTTTTTTTTCCTTCAGCCCTAAGACTATAGACATACAAAACAATATGGATTTCAAATGCCACTCACTCTTTCTGGCAAGAATTTCCTAATGTGGAAGAGACAAGATAAAGCAGGAGACATTCCGCCATTTGTGACAAAAGAATAGAAATCGGCAAAAAGCTCAATGTTTTGATTGTGAGAACTGCCGTCCAGAAGAGAATTCAGTTGTCAAAGCATCACTGGAGCCTGGCAGCCTTGAAGGACACGTTAAGAGGAGGGAAGCGGCCTCCTCCACTCCATGGCTCATCCTCTGCCACGCTGGATGATAACCTGCAGGGCAGGCACGTGGGTCACGGCCTCTCCTGGATCAATAGTTGTTGACTTTGACTCTAGATCACAGTCCTCTAGGGCATCTTCCCTGACAAAGCCCCCACCCTCAGACCTCTGAATGAGGTGCTCGTCTATATATTCTCACAGCTGCCGAACTGTCCCAATCATCAGTGCATCACTCTGGGATTTAACTGCAAGTCTCCTCCAACTAGATTCTGAGTTATTAATACATCAAAGCAAATAATGTGATCACAGGTATTATCTACAGAACATTTGGGCCCAGGTTTACAGGCTCAAAAAATGTTTGAAGCATGAACATATTCATAAACCAGTAAGTAAATCAATTCCAAGGAGCCTATGAATGGGTTTCTGAGGGTCTCTGTGCCCCTGAAATTGCACATAATATTGAGTGCATGCTCTTGAATATGCATTCCTCTGAGGAAGGGCCATAACTCTCATTAGCCTATAAAGTGATCATGACCCCTCCACACCAAAATCACTCCACATTATCTTAAATTCCTTGGGTGAGTAGGTAGGCCTAGCTTTGAGCGTGAGTTTTTATTTTGCTTGGGAAAAATAGGCACAGTTGGGGACCAATTTAAAATGACTAACCTCTTTCAAGTCAGTGAGATTTAAAAGAGGAAAGGATCCGGGGCTTCCCTGGTGGCGCAGTGGTTGAGAGTCCACCTGCTGATGCAGGGGACACGGGTTCGTGCCCCGGTCTGGGAAGATCCCACATGCCGCGGAGCGCCTGTGCCCGTGAGCCATGGCCGCTGAGCCTGCGCGTCCGGAGCCTGTGCTCTGCAACGGGAGAGGCCACGGCAGTGAGAAGCCCGCGTACCGCAAAAAAAAAAAAAAAAAAAAAAGAGGAAAGGATCCTTGTAACATACCAACTTCAGCAAAAAAGTACAAAGGGAAACAAACTACCATATTCCAATTAACATTTTTCCTCTTTGAATTGGTAACATGGTCACCTCCATGGAGAGAACAGGGCAACTGAGTATCTGCCATGCATTCATTAAGCAAATATTCTTTCTCTGAATGATGCATTGTATTATTTGGAATTATTTTTTTACTCTGCACGCAAGTACCTGTTTCTAATAAATGAATAGTTAGAAAGAAAACATATCCATTTCCATCTCATGGAAAGTTGTAAAATTTGAACAGAAAGGCAAAGCATTTGGAAAGAATTTGGGGTTGTGTTTCTTCCTTGGGAGATGTGAGGGGAAAACAGAAAAAGCGGATAAACAATGGACTAGTACCCAGAGCAATTTCAGCCATAAGCAAATGTTCAAAACACAGGGGAGTACAACAGACAAAAAAGGATAATTACCCAACTGAAAAATCAGAGAGAGGTCTGGCTATCTCTTTAGGGTACAAAAGTATTACCACAGTAACAGGTGCAAAAACATGAATATACTTTAATAAATAAGTATGACTAACTGAATGCAAGTGCGAAAACTTCCCTTCTCAAGATCATTGGCAATTATTCTAAACATCGTCTTCTGAGATGTGCTTCTTAGCCAAAAACATTTCCACTAGTAAATATGACGCCGGCTGACCTACTTATGTTTATATTTATATATGTGTGTGTGTTAATATATACATAGGTTTTCTGCTTTTCAAATATGGTCTACCCTTCAGGATGATGTAAAGTCCTTTGGGGATTTGAGGTGATGATGCAGGGATCATAAATTCCTCCCCCATGCCAGGCACATTTATACTGAATTACTCACACACTTAAAGAAAATGAAGATGTTGGTTTTCAGCCAAATCCAAGGCCCTGAAGTACCAGGATTTGGGGATTTTAAGAGGTAGCCCAATCCAATCTCGCCAACGTGAGTCTTACTCTCTATCCTGCTCCTGACAGATGGGCAGTCATTCTCGGCTCAGTCAGGTCCAACAGATACATTATTCTATGAAACATCACAGTCTTCTTTAGAGACCTAATTGTCAAAGCTTATTCTTCATAACAACCTCATAATTTCATCCTCTGGAATCAGTTCTTTCCCCAGAACAAAAAAATTAAAAAAAAATAAGACTTAACTTTCTTAATTTGTAAAGGGGTTGTAATACCCCTTGTAACAGCCCATGGGGTATTTGAGCACATCTCTCACGTCCTCTCTGAGATTTATCTTCTCCAGGCTGAACTTTCCTAAATATTTCTTCTGAGACTCTTATCATATGTTATTTAGATGCTATAAAACCCTGGAGGCTCTTCCTCTGGGCACACTGAAGTTTTTCAACATTCATCATCAAATATTACCCCCAAGAACTAAGTCAAGTCTACAGATAATGGTGTTAGTGTTGCTGGAGACAGCATCTGGTGTACCAGTTAGCCACCGCTCCTACACCTCTGCTAACAGAAGCAAATTTTGCTCCAGTGGCAATTATCCATTCTTGGAGAAGAATCTTCAGTATTAATCTCTATCAGTGATGTTCAAGGGGTGGCACATGACCCAGTTCTGGCCAATGAAATGTAAGAGGAAGTCTGCTCTGCTGAAAGGATAGAGGGCCTAGAAGAAAGCTTCTTTTCTTTTCTTCCTTTTAGGAATGCTGGTATGTGAAGATGTGATGGCTGGAACAGAAGCAGCCATCTTGTGACCAAGATGAACCAGCAGCTGAGGAAGGCAAAGTAGAAGAATGGAAAGGACCGGAGGAGCCCTTGATGGGTTATTGCGATACTAAACTAGACCTGGGCTCCTTGTTAAACAATAAAACTAAATGTCTTAAAAGTTTAAGCCACCTTTGGTCAAATATTCTGCGACTTGGAACAGAAGGCACTACTAACAACAGAAAAGGTATAATGGAGATATTACCTCTTTGGATTTGAACATTATATTTCTGGAGATGTGGCCTTTACTTTTTTAAGAGCCCTATCACTCCTTGGGATCTCCTGAGCATCTGGTCAATGCAAAACAAATGAGCAACTAAACAAAAACCCTGTAACTGAGGGTCACAATTTCAAATGCTTGCAGAGACCATGCAGTTAACATAAATATGTGAATCTGGCTAGATGTGAGATAACAGGGAGCAAGGAGGGCTGTAGGGAACTTGAAAATGCATACCTCTTCCAAAGACATTAAAATTCAAGCATTTAAAAATACTATGCTGGTGAAATAAAATACTAATGCATCTATGAGCCACATTCAGCAGGCAGTCCACTGGTTCATGACCCTTACAAAAATCAATCTCAAGTGAGTTGGAAAGTCACATCCCCCCCTTCCTGTAAGAATGTACATCCTTCTTAAACCCTTCAGTGCAGTCTGTAGTATGGGTTCATCATTTCATTCTGGAAGGACAGTTTTGAATTTTAATTCCATCATCCAACATCTTAATCATTTCAATTAAGGCAATCAGATTATTAACATCAAAATCTATTGCCCTCTTGAATCTAAGCCCCTTCCCTAAACCAACTGGATTTGCAATCATTACCTTGAAAGGATAACAAAATAAGAGCAAAAGAATAAGATCACAAGGATTCTTTAATCAAATATCTTTGGGGCTGCCAGGGTCCTCAGGCTATCTCAGAGCCACTTAATCCTTGGCAGAGAGAAAATGAGAAACTATATATGTCCACACCCTAAAGCCCTAAGCCCAGTGCAAACATGTGTTCCAACTGGTGTAGTTACTTACAGTAAAGGTCACTGAGACAGTCTCCTCTCACAGTCACTTTCACACTGGCCACACTTAGTCTTCCGTTTGCCAGGATAAAGCTCATAGCAAGTGTTAAGAACTCAAAAAAAGCTTCTGGTTGTCCCAGTTAAGAAAATATGAGGGCTTCCCTGGTGGCGCAGTGGTTGAGAGCTTGCCTGCTGATGCAGGGGACACGGGTTCGTGCCCCGGTCCGGGAAGATCCCGCATGCCGTGGAGCGGCTGGGCCCGTGAGCCATGGCCGCTGGGCCTGCGCGTCCGGAGCCTGTGCTCCGCAACAGAAGAGGCCACAACCGTGAGAGGCCCACGTACCACAAAAAAAAATAAAATAAAATAAAATATGAATCATTTCATGTTGGACTCTCCACTTCTAAGAGTTCTATGAGATTCATTCCCAGTTTCTTGCAGGGAATACCCTCACATCACTACATCACCCTTCAGGCTGTTATAATATTATTATAATATATATGATAATATGATAAATTATTGTCATTTTATTATAATAACCCTTCTGGTTATTAAAAAGTACATGTACTTTGGAGAAAAACAAAAACCACACAATAACAGTAGCATTCCTATAGTAAGTATTTATTATGAGCCAAGCACTAAGCTACGTACTTTATATCCAGTATCTCATTTAAATCTCACAACTCTAAGAAGCAGGTACTATTATTGTCCCCATTTTAAAGACACTGAGGCTCAGAGACATTAAGGAACTTCCCCGTGAGCATCTGGCACCTGAATTTAAACCCAGACATTCTAACTCAAGGTCCAACTTATAATATCAACCATGCTATAATGCCATTTTTTAAAAGATGAAAACAGCCATGAATCTACCCCTCAAAGATAACTATGGCTCACATTTTGGTATGTTTCTTCCCAGTCTTTTCTTGAAGGTGATAAAATTTTCAGAGCTAGAAAGAGGCTTAGAGATAATATCTCCCTAAACTCTCATTTCATAGAAGGAGAAGTTGAGGTAGAGAAAGCTGAAGAGCCTTTCTCAAGGTCACACTGCTGTTTGGAAATGGAATTTAGGTCGTCAGAGTTGTTGTCCAAGGTATTCTGGGGTCTTCTGACTTGAGTTGGTTGATAGTGGCTTCCTAGAGGACCGTGTTGAGAAGGGTTTAAGGCCTGTGGCCAAAAGGACAAAATGCTCCAGTAGGTCAGTGATGGTGGCCGTGAAAGTAGCAGCACGGCCGCGTGCACACCCCAAATTTGCCACCTCCCAAGGAGCAGTCCTGGGAGAGAAGGAGAATGATCGGGAAAGGCCCTCTTAACAAAGACCACCTACTTTCTTCACCAACATCAGGGGTCTCAAACCCCAGTGCCTTCAGGACCAAGTCCGTAACATAAATGAGTGAAGTGGGCAAGTTGGAGCCTGAAGAAAGGACGAGCACCAGCCCCATCTAAGGAGGGAGGGACGCTATTCATCTCCAGCAAACTATCACCGTGGGGAGAAGTAAGCCCAATGTTACCAGGCCTTCTGATTTTTCCAAAGACGCATGAAATTTGGATTTTTTAAAAAATGTGATATCACCTAACTTTAAAATGGTGGCAACTAATTCAAATTTAAATAATTAAGGGGGAGTGCAGAACAAACCAAACACACTAGTTAACAACATTATAACTGTTCCTTTTCATCATGGCCTTATCAGAAGCCACCAACACCCTATTACAAACCTGAGACCCTCTCTCTCTCATTTTCTCTCTCTTTCTCCCCCTCGCTCTACCTAGAGAAGCACTTTCCATCTGAGGCTACAAAAGAGAAGATGAACCCTCCAACCCCACCAGACCACATCGATCAAGGGTCCAAGTGATTGCCAGTGACCCCCGAAGGTAATCATGTGGGAAGGTAATCATGCCTCTCGGGGTGATGCCTGTTGCTCTCCAATGCCTTCTGTGAGAAGGAGTGGATGACTGCATCTGACATGCCTCCCCACTCTCCCAGGAACTACCTGATGCCTTTAGAGCAGGAGCTGAGTGGGCTCCACCAACATTCTGATGTGCAGGTCTCCCCTTTCCATGAGCTTTCTGTGTTTAATGGGAAGGCCCGTCACTCACATCCAAACTCAGAGCTGCCAGGTTACGAGAGCACCAACCACCTGCAGATGAGCTGTTACTCAGCAGTGCTACACAGGCCTTTCGCATGGAAGTCCCCAATTTCTGTTAATCCCCAGGATGGCTAGTGATTATCTGCCCACTAGAGACAAGAGGAGGCTTGGCACACACCTATGAAATCAGTCAGCATTTGGGAACAAACACTGCATGGAAAGCCCTGACCCACAGCATGGTTAAGTTCTTCCAGAAACTGCAGTAAGCTGGCATCGAAACCAATGACTTGATTCATTCAATCACCAAATATTTACCAAGAAACAAACGCAAAAAGCAAGATCAGTGCAAGGTGCCAAAAAGAACATACATGTGGACCATAAATCAACCTTACTAAAGGTAGAAAAAAACAGAAAAACAGTTCAAATAACTGTGGTATAAACAGAACATTCTGCAGCCATTTAAAATCATGTTTGAGAAGTTTATTTAATGATAAGGGAAAATTCCAAGAATAAATAATCAAGTTTGAAAAAAATAAAAGCAGGTTGTGAAATATAACTGGGTCAAAATCAGAGTGAACACATTCAGTAACCCCCCTCTTCCGCTCCTAAGGCATAGAATTTATAGATAAATCTTTAGATATTTCACAATTTATATAGTGCTGCTTGAAAATAAGGGAATCACAGATCAAAAATGGAGGGGACTCCCTAAAAATAAATGAATCAGAAGATGAGGCTCTACAATTTCAGGAGGAATCAAAGTCCGTGGGGGAATGGGTCTGATATGAGCCATGGGAGCAGAGGTCCCAACATCCACCCAGGGGAGAAGGGGCAGAACTGGACAGAGAACCATGCTGCTGGCTGTGAATGAGGAGGGAACATCTGCACCATCCACCACAAGTCACAGCCACAAGGATGCCCCTGTATGCAGGGGGCCAAAATGAAATCACCTACATGAGATGAGGACCGAAGCCTGCGTCACAGAGTATCTAGAGCAGAAAGAGAGCTCTGAGCTGAGCTGTTGACAGGAGCTCTGGTTTACAAGCACACACGCTTACAGATATAGGGCAGAAGAAGCCATTACACTGCCTTGAAAATAAGTTCACAAACAAAAATTAGAGAACATATGAGGATATCCAATGATCAGACTCTACAAAATGGAAGAATTCACACCGGAAGAAGCAAAGATGCTAGAGCAATCAGAGAAGGACTTCATAATAAGTGTTTTTTAAATCCTCAAAGGCACAGAGAAGGGATTTACAACTACAAAGTGAAAAGAGTTTTTCATAAAACAAAACAAAACAAAACAAAAGCAGGAAGGTATGAAAAGGGACCATTATGTATCTTAGAAATAAAGCGAACCATTGTTGAAATTTAAAACTCCACAGATAGGCAAAATAATAAACCAGACACAAATGAAAAGAGCTGGCTAACTGGAATATAGAATTGAGGAAACATAGCACAAACAGCACAGAGATACAGAGAACTTAAAAAAAATGTTTAAGATACATGGAGAATTGACTGAGAAACTACAAAGAGAGAATGTTAGAGAGGAAACATCCAACAGATAATGGCTGAGATTCTTCCAGAATTCAAGAAAAATCTGGATCTTCTAAGAAAGCCCAAAGGATTCAATGTACAATAAACAAAACAATATGTACATACAATACAATCGTGAATTTAAAACTAAATACATAGAGCTTAAAAGGAAATAGACCCGAGTGTCCCCAGTGGTTACCCATGGTGATAAGATTTAAAGGGAGATTTTTATTTTCTTCTTTAAGCTTTAATATACTTTCTAAGTGCTCTATAATGAAAAGACATTATTTTTATAAACTGTCTGTGTTGGAGGAATATCATTATTTCAAATATACATATTCACTTTTTTAAAAAATCTGTCCTCAAGGAACTTACACTCCAGTAGAGGAGATGAGGTATGTATAGAAATAATATATAAAGCAAAACCCACACAGTAACTGACATGGATGGATGTAGCTAAAATGTAAGCCTTACCTTTTCCCCCATGAAGCAGTTAGGAATAAGGGGGGAAGGGGAGGAGGAGGTGAGGACACTGAGCAGAAATGTATAGGTCTAGTATCTACGCTTGATTTACTAGGGGCTGTTACTACAATCAGAGTGTATTTCATGTGAACGGAATCAAAATGGCCAAACCAAGATAAGATTAGAACTTTATCTACATTAAGCATTATTCTCACCTCTAAATTAATTATATTTCAAGACCACCCAGTGATAAAAGCAAAAATTAACATCTCCATTGTAAATTAAACCATAAAAATCTGCCACTTAGCACATTTTCAATTATTACAAAGCTTTGTTCTTTTTTTCAAGGGTCAAGAAGACTGAGGAAAAGGTAAAAATTGGGGGGAGAGGCTCAATTTAACTGATAATCAAATTAACTGTCATTCTAATCCACAAGGACACTATCATGTTACCAATTTAGAGGTGCAAACAACACAGGTATGTTCTGGGCTTTATCGAATCAGCATCATCTTAAGAGGGGACAGAGAGGTCTTATCGGTTTAGGGAGATTCAGATTCTGTGGCCATAACACCATTGGCACACCCAACCAAACAAGATGGGAGTTTTAGGCAATGCCCACGATGCTCCTTCAGAGCCAAACAAACTGCACTCAGCATTCAGCTCTGCAAGAAACAGGTGGCAAAGGCACAAGCCAACTCAATGTGTTACTAATGGAAGGAAGGGCTGTTCATATCTCAGACAATCTCTTTCCTTTTTTAACACAACCAGGTTTCTCAAAATACCACTCTTTAATCCAACTCCTCTCAACATCACCTGTACATCCCACACATGGGACCCAACATACACCCAATGTTATCCCACTGACATCTTTGATTCCCTGCCATCAGGACCAACTTGGAAAGCCCCAACAATAATGAGGAATATCCAGTTCCTTTCACCATTTCTGAGCCAATGGACCCTTTCATTCCTCTCCTCTCCATCCCTCTCTAATCTTGACCTCTCTGAAAATGTCCTTTCTCATCTTCCTCTTGCACTTTCCTGATTCCCTTTTTCTTCTTTACTCTTAAGTGGGGTCACACTCTTGTCCAATCCCCATAAGGCAGTTTCATTCTACGGGAGGGGAAGATGCTTCCACCCATACCCCCTGGACTTCTCAAAACTCCCTTCCTAGTACCCCCTTCAAGGGAGAAGCAGCTGCTGGTCTAGTAAGTCAGAGACTGACACGGACAGGGTCACTGCATATGAAGGGGATGCTCAACTATAAGTCCACTTCTTTTCCTGCTTCTTTGCCTACAGTTGGATGGCTAAGTCAGGTAAGAGCCTGAGCTCCACACCTGCCAGCCTAGCCTAAGCCTCAAGTCACTTCTCCAATTCATTTTTTACCATATTTCTCCAATGATTATGCTGGGCCCTAGTCTATTCAGAAATTTCACTTTCAAATTTGGATACTGCTTTTTGGAGGCTGTTGCTCCTTCCGTCAAAACTTCAGAAGGGAGACGGAATTGGTGGTAATATTTAAATCCCAAAATCACACTCCAAAACGCTGCTGGACAATGCTATTCTTCTCCTTCTTCAGGCCTTCATCAGAAGCCAGAGGACCAGAAAACCAGAGATCTAGTTCCATCACACACCAGGTGGTCTTAGCTAAGCCTTTAATTGCTCTATGCCTCAGTCTCTTCATCTGAAAGTTACAGGATGCTCTAATGGCCTTGCCGATTCTGAAATGGTCATATATCTATCAGTGGCAGGACATGGCTGTTCCCTACTTTTTTCATCCCAGAATGGAGCCCCCAAAACTGTGAGAGATGGCTGGGAAAATACTCAACCACACACAGGAATTCTACTAGGCTGCAAACCATTTAAAATGAATGTTTAATAAGATACCACATCAGTTGTGTACTTCGGCTGAATGTGCTGCAGCCCAGGAGACCTGAAAGAATTAATACGGTTCCCAAAGGAGCTGGTGGGAATTGCTAAGGCAGAAGCAGAATCTAATTTGATGAATGCAAAAGTGCTTTGAGAGTGTCAGAAGAAAAGTGCTATGACAAATGTCTGCTTGCTCCATTAGGATGCCTCCTGCTATCTAAGGAACATGCTACAAGAAGGTCTCAGGTCTGGAGACCACGGCACTTAAGTACACTCACCCTTCTCTTCCTGATCCCCCCCATTTCTTTCCCAGGGCTTAGATAGAGGCACGGGGCACCCACAACACCAACCCTTCCCTTTTTTCTCATTCTTCACCTTGCTTCGCCTTTCCCACCTGCACTTCTGCACAATTCTCAAACTGGGCCCTCAAAACATCTCAGTCAAATCTTCAAACCTCTCTCCCTTCTTCTCCACAGAAACACTCCCAGCTGGTCCACAGAAAGACCTTCCCTCTCACTCTAAGCCAAGAGATCTGGACATACCTTCCTTCATTCTGACACCCTCCGACTACCTTATCAAAACCCATCCTTGGGAGCCAACCCCTCCATCTGAGGGCCTTGGAGCCCCTGTCAGTCCCTCGCAAGGAACATGTAGGAAAACACCAGACCCTCCATGCTCTGGGTCTGCAGTCATTTCTCCCCACTCACAGCCACTCCCCTGGAGAGACACGGTCCTGTGTGCCTCTAGCCCAGGGCTTCTCAAACTTTCCACCCTATTTCCCCTAATTGTAGAGATCTATGGAAACATGACATTTCTCTGCCTTTTCCTGCTTTACCTAAAAACTTTGCATTTTATTCTACAACATTCCCACATTTGATCCTTTAAAAATAGTTTTAGTTGCTTACCACCATAGGGAGAAAAAAACAGACATTTTCCACAACACAATCAGGTAAAATTGATATTATAGGAATATAAGCCTTATTGTTTCACATGCTCCCGAGCTCATCTCTGTGCACTATTTGGAAATCTCCAAGCTTCCCACCACCCCATCATACTTTTGCATTTCCTGAGTTCTTCCTGGCACACCCACGGTGTCTCTGAGTACCCAACTTTCAGAAGCAAAGCAAAAAGCATTTCCATTCAATTCCAGCTTGAAGAGGCAGGACCTGGTTCTCACCAGGGTCATTGGTCACAACCCCCTTTCAGATTAAGACAGAGGTCAGGGGCTCCCAAAGACCTGCGGTGGCCACCATATGACTGGCACATGCTCCAGTCCTGGCAGCCCATCACCTCCCAGCCTTACCTTGTCAGCCATGATCATAGATGCACCCCCGTGGATGCCCAGGATGGGGATGAAAGTCTGTGAAGAGATAAAATCCAGCATCTGGGCCACGGCCTCCTGGTCGGTATCGTCCCCAAACACCAGGCCGTGGATGCGTGCCCCTGACATGAGGTCACACACGTGCGTGATGAGGCTCTTCGGGTCTGTGCGGTTCATCAGCAGCGCTACCACGTTCAGGTCCAGGGGCAGCCCTGCTGCCTGCTCGGGGCCCCAGAGGTTTCGCAGTTCACGCTCCGTTACGTCGTGGCTGTGACCCAGCAGCACTGCGATGTTCAGCGCCGGGGGACCCTTCTCCGCCGCCGCGCCCTGCGCTGGACCGCGCCAGACCAGAAGGGCCGGCAGCACCAGCAGGGTCCAATAACCCAGTCTGCCCATAGTCGCCACTTACGGTCCCTGCAAGGTGGAGAGAAAGAGGGCCACGGTGTGCGAGGGTTCTAGACGGAAGGATTTACCGACCCAGCCCCTTGATCCAGGAGCCAGGTTTAGAGAGCAGCCCAGCAAGAGCTGTTGGAGTCACTGAATCCATTCCCCATCCTCGAAGCCATCCACGTCCCTTGACCCATCTCCAACTCTATCCACAGCTCCAATCCGAGCCAATTCTCTGTATCCATCTTCACATTCAGCCTCCTCTCCATCTCCGACTCTACCCACATCTCCCACTGCACCCGCCAAGTGGGATCACTTGGATCACTGCCCCTGAAAATAAGCTCACACCCCGCCCCCTGCTCACTGGGAGCAAACTACAAGCCAGCCCCAGCGTGCGGAGGCTGCAGAGCGACTCCGCAACCCTGCTCCCGCTCTAAGCTAGTTGGATGACCCCGCCCCCTGCGAACCCGCGGGGTTCAGCACCCACCTGCTTCACTGGGCACCCGCAGCAGACCCCGCACCTCTCCTGCAGGGTACACCCTAAGCGCATGGGCGTGAGGACGCTCGCTTGTGCGCCCGGGAATCCCGCGTGCCTGGGGGAAACTTAGGGTCTGCCCCACCTCGCGCAGAGGGGCCATGAAGCGATTTTCACTCAAGTGCAAGCAGCCCTAGGACCTGCTCCTACACGCACACGTGCACACGCGCGCGCATACACACACACACACTCTCTCTCTCACGCGCGCCATGTGCAATGCAGAATTCCGGAGAGGAGGCACGTTCCCCCAGCGGACCGACGCGTGGGAGCTGGCAAAGAACGTGCGTGGGGGGGGCGGGGGAAGCTTGGCTCTCAAGAAGCTCTCCGACGGACGTGAACTGTACAGTGCTCCCCCACCCACCACCCCAGGTTTTCCACTTCAGGTTCTGTTACCAAGTCTTAGGTGCACGTGGGCAGTGGGCTGCACAACCTTACAGGCACGCGCGCATTTCTGCGCACATCCGCAGGCCGCAATAGGGGAGCCCACGGCCATCCGGAGTCCGCACACGTCTTCAGCCAGTGCACATACATGTACCGCGCCAGGTGCACAGCTGCGCCTGTCTGCAAATACCAACACAGTCGTGCACGCGTGCACAGGCGCGCGCCCCTCGGGCCGGACGCTGCTGAAACCAGGGGAAGTTAGGGCGAACTCGCACCGGCCTCGGCGTTCTTCGGCTGAGCACCGCAAGCGCGGAGCCGCAGCGCCCCCTGGTGCTCCTCCCGCGCCTCTCTACCGGTGCTCCCTCTCCCGCTTTCTCTCTCCCTCTTTCCCCAGATCTTTCTCCCGCTCTTCCTCCGGTCGAGTCTTCCTTCTCCCTGGCCCACCAAGCCCAGGTCTCCCGCTGGGACGTACCTGTAGCCGGAGAAGGTCGAGGATGCAGTGGGGCGCGCTGCGCGTACGAGCATCTCGGCCGCCTCAGCAGCCACCGGGTTTAGCGGGTTCCCGCATGCTGCGGCCCCCGCGCGTTCCACTGGCTGTCCCGCGCTGTCTGCATCGCCCCCACGGGGGGCGGCTATCCCAGCCGGAGGCTCTGCATCAGGGCTCTACCAGGGCGGAGAAGAGAGGGAGAGGCAGGGTCAGCCCACGGGCGGGGGAAGAAGGATGGGGGACAGGCTGCAGTCTGCAATGCTCACAGCCCCTCTGTGCGCACAGGGGTCTCGACCGGAGATGCGAAACTGAAGCTCCGTGCCCGAGACGCCCCCAGTGCGGATCCTAAGACCCTGTGGCCGAAATGGAGAGCTCCACTCTGGGGCGCACAGGAGAACCCGAGCCCCAGGTTGGCCACCCTCGAGAAGCTAACACGGCACCTCCACCCTCACCCCCTGCCACCTCCTCGGCGCCGGCTGCTGGGAGTTGTGCGGCCAGGAGCTGCTGAGCAAGGGATGGTAGGGAAAGAAAGAGGAGGGAATGGGGGTTGAGTGGGGGGGCTGGCTGAGTTTGCGATGTGCCGGCAGGAGGAGAGGGGGAGGGAAGGACTCCGGCTCCCGCGGTACCGGAACCCCGAGGGAGGTGCGATCTTTCCCACGCAACGACCCTCTTGCGGTCCTGCCGCCCCCTCCTATCAAGGCCTCCCACCGTCCTCCCAAAGGGGCCGCCCAGGCCCCGCGTCCCGCGCCGGCACTCACCGCAGCCTCTCTCCACATAGTTCTCAGCAGTGGCCGCCCCTGGTCATCTCCAGGGCTGTTGGCTGCGGCCGTGACTCTCAGCGCTCACCCGACCCCATGCTCCGGCTAAGCCCTCGGCGCCTCCCTCCAAGAGCCTGAGCTCGGTCGGCTTCCTGCCCCACGCCGGACAGTAGCTGCCCTCTGATCCTCTGAGCGCGCCCGAGAGCCCCCTCCGCAGCCCAGGCTCCGGGCTGGTGCGTGTGTGAGGGCGAGTGTGTGTGTGAGTGGATGTGGGAGCGCGCGCGCGCGCGTGTGGCCGGGGATCCCCGCGGTCCCCGGCTGAGAGAGGTGCGCGCGGGGGAAGGCAGCTCTCTCTAGCCCTTAGCTGCGAGGCCAGCTCCGCGCCAGGCGTTCAGCTTCCCACTCCCCGGCGGGAGTCCGGAGAGCTCCTGGCCACGCCGGTTCACAGCACTGGCAAAACCGGGCTCCCGAGGCGTGCTTCTGCTGCGGTCGCCTCAGAGGAAGAGGAGGAGGAAGGCAGGGGCGCCCCCACGCCAACTTGGGGACTTGTTCTCAGTCGGCGAGACGCAGCAGCCCCCGCGAAAGCCCGACAGGCTTGGAGCTCAGGCGGGCCAAAGAGCCTCCCGTCCGCAGCCGCCCTTCCCGGAGGCCGGCGGAGGCAGACCTCGCAGTCCCCCGGCAGCGGCAGCGGCGCAGAGAGCGGCCACCGGCTCCCGGAGCGCACGGTGGCGTTAAGGCCAGGATAAGCGGCTGGCTGGAGGCGGGGGCGCCTGCGGAGGCGCGCGCCGCTGTCCTTCGTGCTGAAACCACGCTCTCCGCCCGCTCCCGGGTGTCTGGTGCGGCTGAGGAATCAATTATTCAGATCTTCGCTACCGCTTCCTCCTCCCCCAGTGCCTCGCGCTGGGTACAGCAATCCCCCTCCACGCACAGGCGCGCCGACACACACACACTACAGAATCTGCTCCAATGCTTCTCCCTGTGCCTCGCCACCGCCGAACAGGAACCCACTCCTCTGATCTCAGGGAGCCAGAATCCTAAAACTAAAGACAGCTCTATATCCTCCACTTGCTTCTTTCTTGTTTTCTAAGTTATACCAAACGAAAGTCGCCCTGAGGCTGTCACTTTTAAGCTTCCAGCAGGGGAAAGCCAGAGAGCACGGGACTGCCTGGGTGCGTGGGGCCTGGCTGGCTTGAATTCTGGTAACTGGGCATGAAAAGCAATGCCAAGTAAGGACCTTTGCCCCTTTTAAACTCAATTGTATCTCTCCTTCCAACACTCTGCTTTTCTCCCCTCAGGCCCTGGAAGGAAAGAGGTCTTAAATTGTAAGGGGTTTTGCAATCACTGTTCTAAGCCTGCATCCTCCACTTAATCAGCCTGATTGCTAATCCGGAAAACGGGGAGGACAGTAAAAAAAGATCAACTTCTCAGGGTTATTTTGAAAAGAAAATGAGGTAGCTCTTGGTAAAGGAGCCACCGAGGGCCAGCACATAGTAGGTGCTCAATAAACTACAAGGTGGCCTGAGAGGGAAGGGACTCCTTCCAGGAATGCAGATGTGGCTACTGAAATGGAAATAGCAAAGAAGCACAGTTCCTGGAGACCTATGTGTTTATTACTAAGCTGGTGGTTGTATGTTGAGTTCTCCAGAGTTTTATCATCCAAAAGACAGAGAAAGGATGGGAGAAATACTGGAGGGTAAATTAGAATGGGGAGTTGTGTGATGTAAGACAGAGAATAGGAAAGTGTTCCATTTCTTGAGGCTGTAACTGGGCTGAGCTGGGTTAGGCCCATCCCTTGGGTGGAGATGATCATTTCTTAGACTTTGGCACAGGTACAGGACCCTGATTTGGGGACTTACAGGGAAGTTAGGCCTTTTCTATTTAAATGAGGTATAAATTATACACAATAAAATGCATATCTCTTAAGGATTCAGTTCAAATTTTGAAGTTGTATGCATCTGTGTAGACCATCACCAAAAACAAGGTATAGGATATTTTCATTAACCCCAGAAAATGCCCTTGTGTCCCTTTGTTGCTAATTCCACTTTCTCCCAGTAGAAACCACCAATATGATTTCTTACATGTACTAGCTTTGCTTATTTTCGAGCTTCATATAAATGGAATTCTACATTGTATATTTTTTGGTGACTGACGTTTTTCACTTAACCTAATGTCTGGGAGATCCATCCATGTTGCTGCACGTAACAACAGCATTTTCCTTTTCATTGCTGAGTAGCTTTCCATGGTATGAATACAGCACACTTTGCGTATCCAGTCTCCTACTGATGGACATGTGGGTTGGTATATGTGGAGCTTTTTAAAACATTGATGCCTGCACCCACTTCAGAGCTTCTCCATTACTATCTCCACAGGTGGGGCCAAGCATGTTTATTTGTTTTAATTCCACAGATGATTCTGATGGTGCCCGGTTATTAACCACCATGCTTTCCATCCTTGTATATCAGTGCTGACTCTGAAATAGTCTTTGATGAAAACTATCGATATGGAGAGTTTGAAGTTACTCGTGACCAGACTTGCAGAAAGGTAGATCAAACAGGTGTGACCTCTTTTGAATAGAGAAAGAACCCAGCCCTTCATTTGAAGGAACAGTCTAAGGAACAGGCAGCTGGAGTCGCCCCAGGCTGGACATCTCCCTAGTGTGGAGAACCACTTAGGGTCAGGTACCTAGAACTCCATCACACTGTGGATGGAGACTGTAACAGTGTATATGTCATCATGACCACTTTATCCTGTGCTGTGATGAAAAGCTAAACCCACCACACAGCTTAGGATGTTGAGTAGGATTTTGCTACTTGAGACTTTCAGATGGAAAACCTTCATAGCAGCTATGCTAACAAAGGCTATGTCCCCAAAAAAGGCCCTCCAGTCAACAATATTCTGCAATCCATTTTGCCATTTGCTTTTATCACATTATTTACATCATTAAAGTAACTGAACTAACCTAGTCTGGTCTTAAGGAACAAATTGTTTTAGCTGTTCTCAATTCAACTGATTTATCTTCAAACACTCAACTAAAGAAATGACCCCCAGGGTTGCCATTTGCTTTGAGCCACTTAAACACTGTAAATCAACCACCATAACACACCATTGTAAAGCAATTATACTCCAATAAAGATGTTAAAAAAAATTTTTTTAATAAAAAAAAAATAATTTTTTTTAAATCAACCACCATATCATATCTATGGGAGAGAACTAAAACAAGTCAATCATTGATTATGCATCTCAGAGAAACTCGGTAAAGAATTATAGCATTTTGAAGCTGAAAGACCTTTAGAGACTATCGTGTATGCTGTATTTTCTGTTTTCAAGTAAGTCTGGGGAAATCTGCCTACCTGAGTAACTTTAAGGTGAATTCTTACTAAAGATCGGAGATGTTTTGCAGTTTAAAAAAATGTTTTTTGTTTTTTGGTTTTTTTTTGCGGTAGGCGGGCCTCTCACTGTTGTGGCCTCTCCCATTGCAGAGCACAGGCTCCGGACGCGCAGGCTCAGCGGCCATGGCTCACGGGCCCAGCCGCTCCGTGGCATGTGGGATCCTCCCAGACCGGGGCACGAACCCGTGTCCCCTGCATCGGCAGGCAGACTCTCAACCACTGCGCCACCAGGGAAGCCCTAAAAAAATGTTTTTATTAGTCTGGCAATGTTCTAAAAGAAATTAATCATGGAAAACTATTATACATAATAGCTGCTACCATCCCGCAGGAATACTGTTTCTTTGAATACTTTTTGAGAATCAGTGAGCTGGCCCAACACCTTTATTTTTTGCATATGGGGAAAGTGAGACTCAAGTGGGACTTTAGTACTAGGAGAGACAAAATGCTAAAGACAAAATTTGGAGCAGGATCCAGATTTTTTTTTTTTTTTTTGCGTTACGTGGGCCTCTCACTGATGTGGCCTCTCCCATTGTGGAGCACAGGCTCCGGACGCGCAGGCTTAGCGGCCACGGCTCACGGGCCTAGCCGCTCCGCGGCATGTGGGATCTTCCCGGACCGGGGCACGAACCCGTGTCCCCTGCATCGGCAGGCGGACTCTCAACCACTGCGCCACCCAGGAAGCCCAGGATCCAGAATTTTTGCTTTAATTGTCTGCTGTGTAAAATAAAATGTGTGTGTGTGTGTTTGCATTCTACAAGGTTATTGGGATCAAAGCAGTATGAGAGAGAAGGATAGAGCAAAAAAATATGTGGGGAAAAAAAATGAAATAAAAAAAAAGAAAAAAAAATATTTGGGGGGTGGGGGAGTGGAGTAACCTAAACTCCAGACTAGCCACCACCTTTAGGCATTGTTTTGCCACTGGTGACCTACCTTCACCGTCCCTCCAAATTCCAGCCTATGGGTGCCAACACTTGAGCTAACCACGGTCCCAGCCTTCTTGACCTTGTCTTTTTTGTAGTGGCAGATGTCCCCTGCCAAGGCAGACAACACTAACCAATTCTTCAAGTGGTTCTAAGTTTAGATTGACCTTCACAAGCTTGCTCAGTTCAAGGTGTTCCGGGTAGCCCCATCCACTGAATAAAGTTGACTCCAATTTGCCATTTCTAACTTAGCAAGTTCCCAGAGAGTCCTGATTTCAGCACAACCTGACTCTGATTCCCTGTATTTTGTTTACTTTCTCTCAGATCCTAATCTCCATGTTACCTGGTGACCCTAAGGACTTTCTCCTCTTTAGACCTCAGTTCTCCCATTTATAAAAGAAAGGCATAGACTAGCCAGGATGACCTCAAAGCTGCCTTCCACATTTGACATTTGACATTCTATGATTCTGTGTCTTTTCTTGAAGGTCTTTACCCTGAGATCAACCAAGGCACTAGTTAACCCTTCCATAATATCTTAACCAAAAGGCTGAACTTCCCTCTCTGCTCCCATAACCCATTAAGGAAAATAGTTCTAATCAAAGGGCAAGGCTTTTTCTAAACAAATCTACTGCTAGTCTTGAGAACTAAAATGAAGACAGCAGCAAAAGATTCCATTCCTTGATGGTCTTTACGCAAAGCAACCCAGTGTCCTCCCTTATATCAGAGGTGGCTAGGAGGCACCAAGGTATGCCACTGAGAAAAGGATACTGACTTAGGAGTCAGGAGTCCTATAATCTACCATTTTGGGAAAAGTCATTAACCTCTCCAGGCTTCAGTTTCTTCCTCAGTAAAATGGGAGTCAAATCACCCTACCTCCCCCAGCACTACAGTGAAGCTCCTGAAAGGCTGTCTTAATGCACATCCCTCCAAGGGCAGTAAAGGCTCTGCACCAATTCCAGTGTGGGGGAAGAGGGGGAAGTTCCCATACTACCAAGCAATTCTCAGACACCAGCTGGGTGTCCTACGATTCAGATCAATTCTGGCACTATCTACCTGGAGACAGCATCAGATTCCACAGGTTAAGGTCTCTGAACCCCAAGGCTGCCCTCTACTGCAGATGCCAATAGCAAGTTCAGGTTGTTATCTGTGCTTCAGACCAACCGGTTATACATCAGAGGTTCTCATGACCCCCTCCTTGGGTTTGGTTAATTTGCTAGAGTGTCTCACAAAACTCAGGAAACCAGTTTACTCACTATATTTACCTGTAAGTTACAAGGAATATTAAAAGATATGAATCAATAGTCAGATGAAGAGATACATAAGACAAGGTATAGGGAAAGGGCGAGGAGTTTCCATGCCCTCTCCAGGCACACCGCTCTCCCCACAACTCCACGTGTTCACCAACCTAGTAGCTGTGCCTCTGGGTTTTATGGAAGCTTCCTTACATATAGGCATGAGAGATTAAATCACTGGCCATTGGTGACTGAATTCAATCTCCAGGCCCTCTGCCCTCCCCTGATAGCCAACCCTCTAATCACATGGTTGGCTCCACTGGCATGCAACCAGCCCGTCCTTAGGTGCTTTCCAAAAGTCGCCTCATTAACCCAACAAAAGACACCTTTCCAATCTCTTCACTTAGGAAATTCCAAGGGTTTTAGGAACTCTGTGCCTGAAACAACAAAGACCAAATATATATGTCTTGTTATAAATCACAATATCACAAGCAGACCCTGAGATAGGAGCTAAGAACCTTGATCTATTTGGGAGGTGATCCAGGAAGCCCAGGAGGAAGTGGGAAAAGAAGAAGCCAATCCAGGGTGTGTTAACGGGAGGGTGGCACCTGGACTCAACTAAGTCCCAATCTAGCTGAAGACCGGCTAAGAGACCGTGAAGACTATGCCCCCTAATTATCCCACTTGGTGGCAAGGAATCAGGGGACTCATCCAACTCCTCATCCTTCATTGGTTGAAGGATTATCAATAGTAAGGGTCACACACGGCCTCTTCTTATGTCTTCTTCTCCCAAGTCCAGCCCTTTCCCTACCCATGAACTCTGTTGGGCATGAATTCCAGTAGAGGTTGCCAGATATAAAGTCACTACAAATTATTCCTTTGTGGAGGGTGGGGGGACAGTCCTTGGGGACCCCCGCTATCTGCATCATAAACTGGTCAGGTCCAAAGGCGTCTGTCTGGGTGCCCTGGGCCCTTTGAGCTGGCAGTTGGGGTTGGGGGTGAAGAGTTAAAAGAAAGATGACCCAGCTGCTGAGTTCTTCCATCGGTGGAATAACTCAGGGCCTCAACGATCCCACTTGGAGCAGTTCGTGGTAGTAAAACAGGATTGTCTAGCAGTCGAGAACTGACTCTGCCCAAGGACACCACTAGTAACAGGCAGGGCTAGGACCTGATCCATTTGTGTCTGGCTCCAGAACCTGCACTTTCAGCAAATACATTATCGGCGCAAGTCACTAGCTTGCTGGTCCTCTTTAGATACAGGTCTTTTACCCTCTCTGCGGTTTATTTTCCTCCTCTCTTGGGGTACAGGAATGTCAGATCAGCAATTGCTAGTATTCTAACTTGTCACAGCCCCTTCTGTAAGCCCCCTCTCACACGCGATCCTGACTGAGGCAGCAGCAGAGAGTGGCGTTTGCTCTCAGGTTAAAAGCGGGAAGATGCTGGGGGTCTGATGCTCACCCTCAGCTTCTCCTCATCCCCTCCCCAACCCCACCCACACCCACACCCACACCATAGCTCCTGACAGAACTCTGGGACTTGGCTGATGAACACATTGTGAAAATGTGATCCAACCCTGCAACACACAGAAGAAGAAACTGAAGACCCACAAAGAGCAGGGGACTGAACAGAATTACTCAACAGTAAGAGACTGAGCAAAGATTAGAATCCAAGATTCAGGAGCCAGCCAGGCTTTAAAAAATGGACTCTGAACCCTGGCTCTGAAACTTACCAGCTGCATGACCCTGGCTAAGTCCCTCAGCTTTTCTGTGCCTTAGCTTCCTCACCTATAAAATGTGGCTAATAATAGTACGTAAATATGGGGGTGCATAAAGAGTACATTAAATGAGACCATGCACACAAAGCACTTAGCATAGTGACGGCCACAGGAAAGGTTTGACAAATGTTCGTTTATGGTGTCAGATAGGGCCCTCTGGGACTAAACAAGAAGTTCCCCTGGGATGTTCTGTCTCCTGACATCCTGACACCTTCCCTGGGCTGTGTGCTGGGGAGGTGAGACCCGCAGGGTAGAGGAGGCAGCCATTGGCCGCCCTGTTCTCCAGCTCAGTGCGTCCCAGATGGTGCCTGGCGGGTAGCTGGCTGGTGACGCGTTGACAGATCCTCCCTTCCTTGCACAGTTCACCAAGCCACGTGGGGCCCAGGAGCCTCGGGCTGTAGCCCGCTCTGCCAAGGAGGCTGGCTGCCCATCCCGAACTGGTGGAAGCCAGGCCCAGGTGAGCCCCGGGAACGGCCTGTGCCTCCAGCCTCCAGAGAAGGTACAGGTGAGCCATTTGTCCAGCAGCACCCGCCCAACCTCCTCTGCAAACCTCCACCCCAGCTTCTCTCTGACAGGGAGAGGGAGGGGCTTCGTCAGAGGCCAGCCTCCACCCCACATGACCCAAGTCCATGCCTAGCTTAACCCTTTGTCTGAAAGTGACAGCTCTTAGACAACAACCATGCGGCGGAAGGAGAAAAACCAACCCCTCACTAAACACGTGAGAAGTCAGTTTCTGCCTCTGAAAAAATGGAGATGATAATAATTTCGACTTCACAGAGTCATTTTGGGGGTTAAATGATATATTGTATTCAGTGACTGGAATAGTGTATGGCCACGTGGAGATGTTCAATAATGTTAGCCACTGTCAGTGTCCATATTGTATTCCTACGTGTATCAATATGATAGCACGATGGGAAAAGCACAGACTCCGGAAGCCCTCTGCCCAGACCCAGATCTCGGATGTAACCCTTCTATTTGGGTGGCCTTGGGCAAGTTGCTCAATGCCTGAAGCCTCAGTTTCCTCACCTATGAAATAGGGATATGTGTACCTCCCTCCCTGTCAGGATTGCTGCGAAGATTAAATCAGGTGACACTGAGTTGCTCAGCACAGCACCTGGTACATAATAAGACATCAATAAGTGAGGGTATTATTACTGTTAATGAGCATTAGTATTGTTGCCCAAGGCCACCCAGGCAGGACGGGAATAGGTGTTTCCCGCCTCCCCGCTCCAACACCCGCTGCTGCCTCTCACCCAGTTAAACTTCCTGGCTCTGCCCTCCGAGAGTCACTGTTCCTAAAAGAGAACTCCATTTTTACTGGGAAGTCACAAAATAAATGGTCGCCAAGTCCAGTGGTCAGATCCAAATTGCATAAAGAACAGTTCTCTTCATTAGGCAAAGCCAAGGATCTGGGCTACAGGGAGAGGAGGAAAGACTGACGTTCACCAACCAGACCCAGGCGCCAAGGGACCTGGCAGGAACCACACTGCTGCACCTGCCTCTAGTTGTGCGAGCGTGGGCAAGTCACTCTGCCGGCTTCAGCCTCAGTTTCTTTCCTCTTCTGCAAAACCACGGTTGTGTGAGAATTAAATTAGGTAAAGCATCTGGCACATGTGGGGTCTTTAATAAATGGTGGGTATTATACTTCCCAGCTTTCTTTCTTGAATGAGGTTATTTGTGAGGTTTGGAGGTTTTGTTTTGTTTTGTTTGTCTGTTTGGAGTTTTGTTTTGTTCTTAGTGAAAAGGTAAAGGATTTTTGTGATTTCTGCCTATGGATGTGTTTCTGCTGTCACTGGGGCGGGAGACAGGGACCCGCAGCCCCTGGGGGACAGCTGCATCTCTTTCCATTTGAAGAGATGGACCAGGTCAAGCCTAGTGTATCTCTGGGACTAAGGGTACTGGCACCCTGGAGCCTGGGGCCCTGCTTTGGCCAGGAAGGAATCCTCTCCTTTGCTTCCCACTGGAGCTGTGGCTCTAACTGTGTCACCCATACCTGCCCAGACTGAGCACAGAAACACACATGCTCACACATCAGCATAACCACCCGCTATTCCCTGCCACCTCAGCCCTTTTATTCATGCTGTAAACAAAAGGTAATATATGTGCACGCCAAAACCCTGCAGTGGCACATAATCTCCCTTCTCTCATCTGTCTCTCTCTGCTGTCCCCTTCTCTCCTCCCTCTCTTCTCTCCCCGCAGCCACCTAGCTTCCCTTCCTGGAAGCAAACACTATTGCTACTTCCCCATCAAGAGGTTGAGTTTATGAACCCTTGAAACTAGGTGGCCTTTTTTACTCCCTTGACCAATACAGAACAGCAGAGGTGTTGCTAAGTGACTTCTGAGGCTAGATAAAAATGCAGTGTAATTCCATCTTGTTCTCTTGGGACATTCACTCTTGGAACCCAGTCACCATGCCCAAGCATCCAAGGGAGAGCCTGACACAGAGAGAAACCAAGGCCCGCAGCCCACGACCCTGGCAGGGTTTCCTGCCAACAAGCACACCAACCTGCCAGCCAGGTGCATGAGTCATCTTAAAAGTGGATCCTGCTCTCCCCGCCACGCTTCAGACTGCTGAGCTCTTCCAGTGACGTCTCCGTGTGACTTAGGCACAAAAATGCCGACTGTCTCAGCAGTCGCGTCTGACTGAGGTGGCCAGAGCAGTGAGAAACCGCACGGCCAGGGCATCAGTGACCAGAGAGAGGAATCCCCGGAAGCCAGCCGGGAACTGACTCACAGTTATTAGACTCTCAGGGATGGGAAGGAGCTCCCGGGACGACCTAGAGGTGGCGAGGTCCTTTGGAGTCAGTCCGAGCTGAGGAGAAAGAAGCAGAAGCGACAGAAAAGAGGACTGAGGATTCCGCCTTCTATCCCTACCGAGGAGGCAGTGGCCAAGGAACTGGGGGCTGTGTGTTTTGCTTCATCCACAATGTGCCTCGCGTTGCACGGAAGTTGTCTTGCTGGGGGCAGACGCTCTAATAGCCTGGTCCTTTCCGTGACCCCCTTATCCTTTCACGGGAGTCTTCAAGCAGCAGGCACCCTAATGGCTTTTAAATGCCTTACCTGTGCCCGCACGATACCCTTCAGCCTAGTCCTCAGTCGGAAGGAAGACAGAAGAATCCTCACCAGCTCTGGGCGGCAGTTACTGGGGCAAAGTGAACCGTGGAGCCTTCGGAACACACAGGGTGTGGCCCTGGCCAGAGTTCCTCCGTTGTTTCCACAGCAACTTGCCTGTTCACAGAGGGTCCCAAGGAATGAGGAGAGGAGGTGGGGAAAGAGATGCCCCTGGAGATCCTCGTACGGGCCACCAAATGCTGTGGTCTGAACGCGGGTTGGAAAAGAATTTCCAGACACAAGGCAGAATGTAAAGAAGATGGAATTTATTAGAGGGAAGGGTCGCTGCCAGAACAGCGGGCCAACTTCCTAGCAGTCTGGGAGAGTCAAGCCCGAACATATGCTATTGATCAGTTTTTATAGCCAGAAAACAAAAGAATGGTCCGGGGTGAAAATTTCGTTTACCGACTGGCTGAGGCACATACACCTTCCTTCTATAGGGTACGAGTGGGACAGCCCAGAAGCCTTTCCTTACTTGGGACAGGTCCCGTTGCCCAGGTGGGTGTTACCCAGGCGGGCTCAGGAATTTCATAACCATCTCAACATGGTGGGGAGGGCGATTAAGAGTCCGGTAGGGGGTGTAACACTGCAACTTTTTCAGGAAGGGTCATTCTCTGTCCTTGAAGCATAACTGTCCTTGGAGCACCACACTCATGTCATGCTGATGCCACTGTTTTCTGTAGTAAAGCTCTAAAATTCAAAAAAAAAAAGTGGATCCTCCAGTCCCCAGCTGAGCTGCCCCAGCAAAGACAAGCCATGACTGCTGAACCCTGCCCTGGTTGCAGATTCCTCAGCAAACTAAGTGTTATTGTTTTAAGCCACTAAGATTTGGGGCAGTGTGTTACACAGCAATAGACAACTGATACACTGCATTTTTGACAAGCCTCCCAAGTGGTTCTTTTTTTTTTTTTTAAGTCTTTATTGAATTTGTTACAATATTGTTTCTTTTTCATGTTTGGTTTTTTGGCCGACAGGCATGTGGGATCTTAGCTTTCTGACCAGGGATCAAACCCACACCCCCTGCACTGGAAGGCGAAGTCTCAACCACTATACTACCAGGGAAGTCCCTCCCAGGTGGTTCTTGATGATCAGAAGTTGAAACTTTGGGATAGATTACCCTTTGTCATCTCTGTGAACTTGGAAAGTACCTTAGTGAGCCATCCCTGTCAGCCACAGGGCATACTTCTGTTGATCTGAACCAAAGCCACCTTAGCAGGGAGACATCAAGAATTCCCTTCTCTACCATGGGGTTGATGAGAAAAACCTGGGCCTCTTTTGCACACACATATGTTTGCACCAACATTTCCCAAGAATGCCTAGAGCTCTCCCCACTTTTGGGTAAGCAAAGCCAATTTTCCATCCATATTTTCAGATGTATCTGTTACCTAAGCAGGAAGCAGCCTTGAAAATTCTTAGGTAAATAATACAAGTCCAAGAACTCCCATGCCAGTGGCCACAGGATACAGGAAATGACAGATCTCTTGGGGCTGCTCAGGCACAGTCACAGACTCAGCAAGGGACCGGCTCTAAGGAGTGTGTGTGGCCACTGCCACTCTCAGTAGAGCAGGAAGCCAAAGACAGGGCAGGGAACCATGATTAAGCACGAGAACTTGAGTCTGAATCCTGGCTCTGTGACTTACTACCTGTGTGTCTTTGGGCAAGTTGCTTAACCTTTCTGAACTTCAGTGTTCCACTATGCAAAATAAGAAAAATAATAGCTTCTTCACTGGGTTGCTATTAAGATAATGCATGAGAATCACCAAGCACAGGGAAGAACTTAGTATATACTCAGTAAATAGTTAAGACTTACTGTGTTTTAACATGTGTCATTATGATGTGCTGCCCAGATAGAAAAGAGGCAGAGTGGAGAGGTGGGGGAGGCCCTCAGATGGAAGTCGGGAGACCTGGATTCTTGTATTGGTTTTGCTGCTCACTTGCTCAGATACCTGAGGCAAGGTGGTTAACAAAGCTGCACATGAGCTGTGAAATGAGGTAGAGGGACCAGGAGATGGTCTCCAAGCTTCTGTACATTCTAGCTTTCTCCTCTGAAACAATCTCAAAAACCATTAAGCCAAGAAAAGGAGGAATGGTTGGCTCAGAGAAGCCAAAAATGGTTGAACAGTCAAATCTCAGGGATGCAGTCAGATCCCAAGAACAACTGGAAGCTGGGTCACACGTGTCTCTCTCCCTCTCACTTGCTCACTGTATCCACCTTCCTCACTAAACTGTCCTCCTCATAGTGAGAGAGCATTCATATCAATGCCCCCTGTTCCTAGTTTGGACCTAAACCCACAGGGAAGAATGACTCACCACCCTCTTTTCCCAAGTCCAAATATCCCAGGGCAGCCTAGGTCCATTGCCAAGGCCTTGATCTATCAGTCAACCATGGCTTTGGGGTCCTGTTGGAACATGACAGCTCTCCTGGGAACCACATGCTACCTACCTAGACAGTGTGCACATCTGAGTTTGAAACTCCTGCAGTACACCCTGGAGAGGAGCTCATATCTCTGTCGTTACTCCCACTCTTATTCCTCACACAGTCCTTATACCAACCTCACAATGGAAATCGAACTGACAGCTTTAAATCAGATATAATACAGGACACTTGGGCTCAGGGAATCTGGGTGCCACAGACAAAGACACACAGCCTGTCCATGGAAGAGGCAAATCTTCCTAAGGACCCAGGTGCTTGAATGTCCCCTTCCAGTGTTCTTTCCTAAAACATACTATGTACTTTGCCTGATTTTCCAGAATACTCATGAATGAAGACCCAGGAATGGAACAGTTGGTGAGTCCACAGGTCCTTTACCCTGGTAGCTGTGGAGCCTCCCTTTTGAGGGCTGCTTTCTGGGTCTGATGTCTCCTTGCCTATCAATAACAGACCCAGGGACTCTCAAGCCCAGAAAAGGAATAACACAACTTCCTAGGACCCTTCCAATCTGCTAAGAATGGAAGGAAGCAGAAGGAAACCCTAGAGACACCCAGAGCAGCTCCAAGTTCTGACAGAAGAACAGATTTAATCATTGCAGACACTACTCCATCGCCTCCCTGCAGACCTGTCCCTGAGCATCATGGGGAATCTGCTTCCCGGTCGTCATGTAGCATCCCCAGGGGAGGCAGAGTTGGTTTCCCTGCCTTCCTTCTTAGTTTGCAGCATCTCTTTCAGTTCTTTTCTTTTTTATTAATATTTATTTGGCTGCACCGGATCTTTAGTTGGGGCATGCGTGATCTACGTTGCAGCATGCATGTGGGATCTAGTTCCCTGACCAGGGATCGAACCCAGGCCCCCTGCATTGGGAGTGGGAGCACGGAGTCTTAATCACTGGACCACCAGGGGAGTCCCTCTTTCAGTTCTTTTAATACCGCATGGCGGTTAAGCTTGCTGGCTTGAGAGCTGGTCTGCTTGACAACTGGGCCTTGGCAAGTAATCTTACTTGTGTGCCTCATTTTCATCATTTATATAATGGGATTGATAAAAAGAGTATTTATGTCACAAGTTTATTATGAGAATTAAATAAGATAGTATAAATAGTATAGTATAAAGTGCTGACTACCATGCCTGGCACAAGGAAAATGTAGTTATTACTATTGCTTACACAGTTGGGAGCGTGGCTAGAAACTACAGAGGGGAGTATTTTTTTTTTAATCACATTGTTTTCATATTACAAAAGCAACGCAACCACAAAGAAAAGGTAAATACAGAAGTTGGGACCTTCAACAGAATAACTGTATGGGTCAATGTGATGGATACAAAGGCAGGGCTATGTTATGCTCCATTTACAGAGAATTAGAGACATGACAACCAAATGTAATGTATTGCCCTTAACTGGATCCTGATTCAAACAAATCTACTGTTAAAAAAAATTTTTTTTCAAGAACAATTGGGGAAATTTGCATATGGATTATGTACAGGCAGACCAAGGAGATATTGCTGGTTTGGTTCCATTGAAATAAAGCAAATATTGCAATAAAGTCACACTAATTTCTTGGTTTCCCGATGCATATAAAAGTTACAGTTTTTGGGCTTCCCTGGTGGTGCAGCAGTTGAGAGTCCGCCTGCCAATGCAGGGGACATGGGTTCGTGTCCCAGTCCGCGAAGATCCCACATGCCGCGGAGCGGCTGGGCCCGTGAGCCATGGCCGCTGAGCCTGCGCGTCCGGAGCCTGTGCTCCGCAACGGGAGAGGCCACAACAGTGAGAGGCCCGCGTACGGCAAAAAAAAAAAAAAAAGTTACGTTTACACTATACTGTAGTCTGTTAAGTGTGCAATAGCATTATGTCTAAAAAAACAATGTACATACATTAACTAAAAAATACTTTATTGCTAAAATATGCTAATCATTATCTGAGCCTTCAGCGAGTCATAGTAGTAACATCAAAGATCACAGATCATAGATCACCGTAACAAGTATAATAATAATGAAAAAGTTTGAAATACTGCAAGAATTATCACAATGTGACACAGAGACATGAAGTGAGCAAAAGCTGTTGGAGAAATGGTGCCAATAGACTTGCTTGATGTAGGGTGCCCACAAACCTTCAATTTGTAAAATATGCAATATCTGTGAAGCACAATAAAGTGAAGTGCAATGAAACAAGGTAAGCCTGTATTAGGTAACATGAAAGAATTATCCCTAAGTTTGCCAAACGTGGTCATGGTATTGTGGTTAGGTAGGAAAATTGAAAAAAAAATTTTTAGAGATACACACTGAAATATTTAGGGATAAAATATCATGATGTCAGTATCTTTAAAATATTTCATCCAAAAAAACAAGATTAAGCAAATATGGCAAAATGTTAACTATCACTAAATCTAAGTGATGGGTTTATGGGTGTTCATAATACTAGTCTATTTTTGTGTAAGTTGGGAAATTTTCATAATAAACAAAATATGCTTATTGTAAAAATTAAAACCTACATAAAATATACTGAAGAAAATAAAATAACTACCCAGACTCGCTACCTAGAAAAATATCACCAATAACAATAATGTTTTGATGTATCTCCATCCTGTTTTTGTCTGTGTTTAAAATCACCACAATCACAAAGCATATGAAATTCTGCAGTCTGCTTTTTTAAACTTAAAGTAAGCATTATTTCCTTGTCATTAAAATGTCTTTGCAAATATCTTTTTTTTTTTTTTTTTTGGCCGTGCCATGAGGCATTCAGGATCTTCGCTCCCCAAACAGGGATCGAACTTGTGCCCCCTGCATTGAGAGCTTGGAGTGTTAACCACTGGACCACCAGGGAAGTCCCTGCAAACATCATTTTTAATGGCTACAGAACGTTTCTCTGAGGGGATGAACCAGAAAACTTCTAAGTTCCTCCAGCACAGAGTTGCAGTTATAATTAAAATAATGATGATGATGAAGATAATGATGATGGCTAATATTCATTGAGCACTTATTATGTGCCTGGAGCTTTAACACACATATTCTGTTTTCATCTTTGCAACCTGTGAAGTAGCTGCTAGTCTTATCAACTCTATTTCACAGCAGAAGAAACTGACACAAGAGAAGTGAAGTGACTCGTTCAGGGTCACACAGCTAGGAAGGAGCAGAGCCCAAATGCATGCTCAGAGGTACAACTATAAGCGCAAAACTTTAAGTTCCTTCATTTATTCATTCACCAGACATTGATAGGGCACCTGCCCGGGGTCAGAGCTGGCTTATGGCCCACACTGTGATTACGGTCTACTGCAGGACTGCTGACAACTTAAATTCATCAGACTAGAGGTCACGAGAGTGGTGATTCCTGGGGCCTGAGTCTTCAATGCCTGCATTCCTTCTCTAAAGCAGATGAATAAGCCAGAGTAATAACTCTTCCTGGGATCCCTGGCAGCCAGAGAGAGGGTGGGGGTGGGATATAATTTATTATTGATAATTAATGACACCAGAAACCTTTTAATATTTATATTATTTATTCTTAGCCCTGACTGCCTGCACCGACACTAATAGTTTGTTGTTAATGAGACTGGGAGCATTTTTAAATCAACTTAATTGACGTTTTTACAGTGTTCAGCAGGCCCTAAACACAGAATTTCATCTAGGGAGCTGCATGTGAGCTATTGGAAGGGATGGGGCCCCATGCAGCCTGGCGCAAAGGGAGGTCACTGAGAAGCAGCCAGAGGAGGAAGGAGCCTCACATTTCCCCAGCTGGATCTGGGAATTCTGTCTTATGGTTCCTTCCTGGACCTCCACTTGGTTCCCAGCCTGGAGGGAACCCTGGAGGTTCTCCCCACCCAACTCTGGGTGTTCCACCGAACTCTGAAACCTTGGGCGTGGGACTTTAACTGCTCGGTGCCTCAGTTTCCCCATCCATAAAATGGGAATAACAACAGCCTTTTCCTCACAGGGTTGTTATAAGGGTTCAGTGGGTTAATTTATGTAAAGAACTTGGAAACGTACCCAGTACTTTGCTGCTATTAGTATTGTTATTGTTCATAAAATGAATTTTATAAGATTTACATGGTGGATTTTAACACTATTTGCCAAAGATTCGGGATTACTTCCCACAAGATTTTTACATCCCCATCCTATCAAACTCAGTAAAGACTATGTGACTTTGTTTGGCCACCCATGTGCAGATGGAATTGACACGTGTCACTTCCCAGCAGATTTAACAACCGACACATTATTCACTATGTCTTTTCTTTTCCTCTGCCATGAGACTGGCACTGTTCCACATAGAGCTTCTTCCATCTGCCAGGTCCCAGTGTGAAGATGACATGGAGCACAGCCACTGCCAACCCGCGATGGACATGCAATGTGAGAAGGAAACAAACTTTTTCAGCTGGAGGCTGCTGAGCTTTGGGGGTCGTTTGTTACTGCAGCAAAACCTAGCTTATGGAAAACGGACACAGGACCTTGCCTTAATACACTCTGGGTCCAACGGGGAAGGCATGATAAACAGAGAAGAGCTATGTTGGTAGAGGGCAAAGGGGCCGTGGAAGTCCCAAACAGGGACACCCGATCTAGCCAGGAAGGACTGAAAACCTTCCTTCCAGTCTGGGGGGGAGGAGAAAGGATTGCACAACAGGATGATACCTAACATGTATTGATTGCTTACTCTGCTCCAGCTAGTCTTTACATGTTTTCTCAGCCTTCAAAACAGCCCTATGAAGTAGTTTTTATTGTTATCATTTATTATGATGACTCCTATTTTTTAAATCGGGATATTAAAACTTTTAAAGTTTAAGTAACTTGCCCCAAGTCCCATATGGAGGACTTGGACCCATATGAAAGGGTTTCCACCCCATTACACTGTCTCCTTATAGGTCTTCCCCTTCCACCTGCCTGAATCATTGGGAGCACAGCGGGAGTAGGCTCATTAAAATGAAGGTTTAATGATCCGCCACAGCAGGCAGATTCTCAGATGTCCCCCGTGATCTCCACGCCTTGGTATTTCACCCTGTATAATACCCTCTCTTGAGTGCCACTAGAGTTGGTGACTTGCTACTAACTGATTGAATATTGTGTCTATAATTGGGTATCTTAATGTTATCTAGAAAGCAGGGAAGGAAGGCTACAACAGTAACTGAAGAAGATGCAACCGTCACTCATATTAGCCAGGATGGGGACTGTTTGGTCACTTTTGTGGTTCGGACATAACTGCAGAGTGGTCTCAACCCATCACAGCCAAGGGTGACCGTGTCTGGTGCTGGTGATCTGTGAAATCATTTCTGTTCCATAGGAGAATACCAGGCCACCTCCCAGCTATCAGGGGCTCCTTTTCTCCTTCTCAGAAAGGCTCAAGGTGAAGAACAGAGGAAGGTAAACCTGGATAGGGAAGCAAGAGCCAGTTGCCTAAGGGCTTGTGCATTAGAACCTGGCCTCTTGGAAGCCGTTAAAGAGACAAGGACTAGCTGGTTGGAGGTCTCTCACTCCAACCTTGGGTGGGGCAACAGAAGGGATCTCTCCTTCCTCCCCTTCCTCCCACTGCTAGCAGCTGGCATCACTTAGGACTCAATTGGGGAATTACAACCATGTTGTTGTCCAAAGTCAATGACAACCCACCTTAGGAATTTAAACCATGACCACCCAGCTAGGCTTTAGATCTCCCCCTCCCCCATCCCTGTGACTAGTCATTGATTCATTCATTCATTCATTCCTTTATCTAATATTCATGAAATGCCTACTGAGTGTCAAGCAATACACTTGGGTGTTATTGACAGAACAGAAAACAAGATCAACGACTGTGTCGACCGAGCTGTTTTCAAAAAAATCACTTTTCCCCAAATCACATGCTTCCCTTTTCTAGCCTGCACTGCCCTTTCTCCATCCCATCCCTGCCTGGAATACCACAGCTATCCCCTGAGGTTCATTTCAGAAGCCTCCTCCTCCATGAGGATGTCTAGATCCTTCCTGACCAATGGACATCTCTCCCATAAACCCTCTCCCCAAAATCCTTTCATACTGAAAAGTGCTACAATGTAAAAGAAGGGTCTGATGGTCTTGATACTCATTGGGCTTCAGAGACAAATGGCCTATTCCAAGGAGAAGAGAGAAAGGGTCCAAAGGGGTGATCAAGGGCTGGGGGACTTTACTCCTTCATGACTATGAAGAGACTTGACTATACTGGGAAGCCTCAGAAATTCAACTGGAAGTACCTGCCCACCAGGGAGCACAGACCAAGTGAACTAGATTGAGGAACTGCCCACCTGAGGACTCCATGAGTTGGAACATAAGACTCAGAGTTGAAGAGAAGGACTTTGTACATTCTTCGGAGCTAATGACCATTTAGTCTTAAAGATTATTATTTTTGGCCACCCCGAGGGTTCATAGTTGAGTTAATTACATTCAGGAATCATGGTGGTTGCAGGGTCAAGTTCCTGGTATCCACACAGGGGTCTGGGCAAGCCAACCAGACAAGTTCAGATCATGCTCCTGAAAGCTGAGACATTCACCTGAGGAGTGGGGCTCCCAACATACTTTTAACAATTTCCTTTTCTGCTTATTTAGCCCAGGTTGGCTTCTGTTAAGAACTCCAATGGGTACCTATGATAACCTATGATGGAATAAAATTTATGTTTTGAGGGCTTCCCTGGTGGCGCAGTGGTTGAGAGTCCGCCTGCCGATGCAGAGAACACGGGCTTGTGCCCCGGTGCGGGAAGATCCCACATGCCGCGGAGCAGTTAGGCCCGTGAGCCATGGCCGCTGAGCCTCGTGTCCGGAGCCTGTGCTCCGCAACGGGAGAGGCCACAACAGTGAGAGGCCCGCGTACCGCAAAAAAAAAAATTTATGTTTTGAGGCAGGACAAGAAAATTTAAGCATAACATACTCCCTGCCCATATTGGGCCCTCCCTAATGTGCAATGTGCATCTGAATTATACATTAACCAGACCTCTTCAAGGCAGGAATGCCTGCTCAACTGTAAAGATCAACATTACCCTTCTTCATATGCCAGCAACATAACTCCTTAGAAGTTAACATTCCTTTCCCAATCCTGTAAGGGGTCGTGGTGACCAGTTGCTTGCTTCATATATGCTTATCTGGACTACGTATCTTTGGTGAACTTTACGTCAAATGTCAGTGTGCCATTCTGATGTATGATCCTTTGTCCTGATAATAACTGTGTAAACGTACATAACGACTTCTAACAAGTGAAACAGTCTTCAGAATTTTCTGAAAGACTCTCTCCCAGGTTATAAGCCTCAGGTTGGCTTGAATAAAATTCTCTATTTCTTCTTTAGATCAACTATTGATTACTTTTTTCATCAACACCCACAATCCACCTACTCAGGGATAGTCATTATTAACTCTATGGTGTTCAAATTTCCAAATCTTTTCTTGGTCATATATGAATTAATACTTTTTCAAAAAAGTGGAATCATATTTTATATAATGCTGTGTAACCTACCATAATTTATTTGAACAACTCACCAGCTGTTTGACATGTTCAGCTTTTTCCTAGTAATCCTCTATTTTTAAATAACTTGACTGTTCCAACTAAACCTCGTTTCCAGCACTTAGAGTAGAACTATTTGACTGATAATGGATTATAAAGGAAAGAAAGCTCCTCCCTACCCCCCAGTTCTTTAAGGCACACAAAATATCAATGGCTAACAATGAGGGTTTTGAGTATCTACTATGTGTCAGGCACTGTTCTAAATTCTTAACATGTATTATCTCATTTAATCCTCACCAAAATCCAAGGAGGGTGGTGAGAGGTGGGTCATTCTCCCCATCTTCTAGATGGGGAAGTTGAGACACAGGATAGATCCAATGCTTGCCCAAGGCCACACAGCCTGTGAGTACCAGAGCCAGGATTCAAACCTGGATATTGTAACAAAAAGCTCTCGGCACACTGCAGCAGGAAGAATCCACATCTCTTGTGGACGCTCAGGAATATCTGCATAGGAACAGCTCTTAGGCAGCCTTGGCCCCTCCAACATTTGCTTCAAATACCTGGTAAGGTCTGACTGTATACTCCTCTAAATTTCTTACTACCCCTGCCATTCCCTTCCCTTCTCCTCTCCAGGACTAACTCAGTAACAGAGATAGCTGATACTAGACATATGTGCCCTTATCTAAAACCTGTTGCGGGCATTGGTAATCAATCATGCTCTTTTTTCTGATGGGTCTTAACTGATCTTCATAATCTTTCTTAATACAGTATTCCAAGCACCCTCTATCAATCCATCAAAGTTGACATGTGAGCCTCTTTGCCATCTCTACTCTAGACTATGAAGTTTTCCAGAATAGGAACTGTACATTATTCAACACTTTAATAAAAAATTTAAAAATAATATCAACAATAATAACTAACATTTGTATGCTTTTAACATGCTTCAGGCACTGTACTCAGTGGTTTATGTGTATTCTCTCCTTTAATCCTTACAAGGGAGATATTTATAATACCCATTTCTCGGATGAGAAAAGTAAGGCACAGAGAGCTTAAACAATGCATAAAAAATTGTACTGCTACTAAATGATGGAGGCAGGATTGCAAACTGTGGAGTTTGACGGACAACACACTGGTAACCACCAGGCGATATGCCCCTGGCCCCCTTCCAATCTGTATCTCAAGGCTCCATGCAGTGCGGGGCATGTGATAAGTACATAACCAGCATTTTGTAAATGAATGAATGCACACGTAAATGAATGAACTGACTCAAGGTCTGGCTCCAAGGTGGAGAGCAAGGTGAGATCAGCCTCTAAGGGGGCTGGGCTGTGGGAGACAGTTTCTGACTCAGACACAGCTCCCAAACCGGGCAGGAAGAACTGCCTCCCTGCTTCTACGCCTGAGATTCAAACCTTCCAAGATTATAATTATCCCGCTCGCCCCGCCCACGGCCCTGCTTCTCCATGGAGCCACCGCTCACGGCCTGGGGGCTCCGGAGAAGAGGCGGCGGTTGGGGGTTGGCAGAAGGGGGGGCCTCAGGGCTTCTCTTAGTCAGAGAGAGGGAGGAAGGCGCAGGAAGAGGCTGCAGCCTTGGAGTGGGGCAAGGACACCACGGAGTGAAGGACCCACAGGTCACCAGGGATCCCCTCTCACCCTCAGTTGATCCGGGAGGCGGGGCACAGGCAGCGTGGAGAGCTTGCGCCCTGAGAGACGGGATTCAGTGGGCGTGGCCCTGAGAAGCAGTGGGGTCTCAGACGTTCATTTCCTCTATCCCGGCCTCCGTTGCCCCATTCTGAAAGTGCCAGAGGAGCTAGATCATCTCAGGTCCTCTGAGCCAAGTGTTCTCTAACTGGCACATTTCTTGTTGTAAAGGAAACAAGTTTGCATCACCCTCCATCCACCCCCACCCCCTCACTCAGCTTGGATCCAGCTGGCACTTTAGTACAGACTTCCTCTGCCCCTCAACATCATTTTCACCACCCAGTGCTTATGTCATTTACCTACGGCCATTAGTCAGTTTCAATCCCTCCCCCACCAGGCACTTACAAGGAGGCCATAAGGACCGGCACCAGAAGTTATTTGGGTGTGTGTTTTAATATCAATAAATCATTCGTTATGCATGCTCACCTTCGTTTGTGTTCTTTATGGCCACCCTATGGAAGGCACTCTGCAAATGCTAGTGGGGAATCTCATGGGCTTTGCAATCAAACAGGCTGAGTTTGATACCTGGTTCCCACGCTTACCACCTGTGTGGCTTTGGGTAAATCCCCACTTCCCAGAGCCTCAGTTTCCTCATCTGTCCAATGGGGGCTGGACAGGTGCAGAGGTAACAGGCATATGTTACTCAATGTACAGTAACTATTAAATGTTACTTCGATTATCACTTTCCCAAGTGCTAAGAGTTGTTTCCTACTCAAGACTAGGCAGGTACGCAAAGGGCCCCCAAGGAACAATATCTTGTGAACCCCAAGGTGCCCCCTTGAGCATCTGAGCACACAGCATGTTACAAAGAGGTGAATAAACACCTGCTTGAAGGGAGGGGAGCAGGTGACGTGGCTATGGCTTGAAGCCCTGTCCCTCCTCATGCTTGAAATGTCTACCCCTCTGAGCCTCAACCTCCTCACCCATACCGTGGGGTACTAACAGAACCTAGCACAGAGGCCGTTCAGAGTTGAGATGGGAAGCACCTAGCACAGGGCCTGGTTTACAGTAAATAACTAATGTCAGCTGTAGCTATCATTAAAGGGGAGACGTTAGCATCTGGACCACCCAATGGAGCAAACAATCAGGCCACATTCAGTGCTCACATCTTGTGTAAGTGGATTAAGAAAGAGAACAGGAAAGGAGAGAGGGGTCCTCTGGGAGCACTGGTCTAGCCCGAAGTGAACCTGGAGGGGTGGGCTGCCAAGAACTGTAGCTTTTCTAGCATTTCCATCTGACCACAGCCAGCTGCTCTGCATCTCCTTTTAGGCTAAAACAAAGTGAAAGAGGAAGAAACCACAGCAAGAGAGATTCACGGTGGACACAAGGGAGAATTTCCTGACTACAGTGGAAGGCATGGAATTGCAGGGCGAGGGCACTGAAACACCGTGTCATCCTCATTTCTGAAGCAAATCCCTCGTCCCTCTAGCTCCTCTTGACCCACCAGCTTCAGTGGCAGCTGCATGTCTGGATCCCATGCACCTGACACCATCCCTCCTAGGCTCCCACGTCCCTCCATGTTTCTGTCTCAGGTCTTTTTGCAGAACTACAGATGTTCACCCCCTTGTGTCTCCATGCACAGGGCAGCCTGGAATTGCAGAGGAGTTACACCCGGAGGCAACCACCAACCATCATGGATAAATGCCCAGGATCCCGTGCTCTGGAGGGACAATTCTGAAGTACATTCTAGTGGCTCCTCAAAGGGTCCCAAAGGCCCCAAGGACCAGGTGTCCATAGTTCAATAACACACCTTTTATTGGCTTCCTCCCTCCCAGAACACATCCCCTACTCTCTCCCTCCTGCCTCCTGGGGTCCTCTCCCAAAGAAAACACCAGCACCCATGTCCTTGTCTCAGGTTGAGCTTTCAGAGGAGCTTCAACCAGGACATAAATCTATAGTGACATCACCGCTGTACCTGCTCCAAGACACCCTTGCTGACCTCTCCCCCCGGCCACTTGATCCTAGGTCTCCTGTTCTGTCCAACATCTGTGGGGCATCTGCACGGTCAATCCCATCCCATCCCACTGTCACAGTGATTTTGTGAGCTTGCTCTGCATTAAGCTCCAAGATACTTCCAACTGAGACAGTCTCCCCATCATCAGAGGGTCTAGTGGCTCAGGGCACCCCTTATTTTTTTGCAGCTGTGATCATCATTATCAGCAACACATGGGCTCCAGTGGCCTCTGCATTGATATTTTGCTTTTCTAGAAGGTAATAGTGCTGCGTAGAAGAAACAAAGTTGAGAATTAACTTGATTACCTGATTCTTAACTATTACCTGGGGGTTCAATAAAGGAATAGTTGCGTGAATAATGACATACTCAATAGACTACTCTGTAGCCATTTGTGATTTTAAATATTTCATTATAATAATAATTTTTACTGAGCACTTAGTATATACCACACACTGGGCTAAAAGCTTTTACATGCATTTTCTCATTTAATCCCCACAACAACCCTATAATATAGGTACAGGTATTATTATCATTATTATTGTTATTCCCATTTTACAAATGAAGAAACTGAGTCTTTATAAGATCGTCAACTAATGCTCATAATGTAATATTGAGACAAAGGGTAAAATGGCTTATTCAATATATGTCAATTATGTTTAATTATATATATGAAAGGAAAAAAGACTAAAAGGTAATGTATTAAAATGTTAGCCATTGTTGTCTCTGGATGATGGGATTATAGGTAACATTCCTTTCCTCTGAGTATAACCTGCTTGGTGATTATGGGCAAGTCACACCTTCAGGTTGGGTTTCTGATGCTCTCTCTTCTCCTCCATGAGATGTAGGTTGGGTCTCCACGGCTCCATCTTCTCATCCATAAGAAACAGATGCCAGTCCCAAAGCCCTGAGAGCCCTCCCAGATGAAACATCCCAGGATTCTCCAATTTCAGTGTCAAGAGAGGAAATCACCAGGAACTAAGGCCCAGCATATCAGAGAGGCTGCGGCAACTCTGCTGGGTCAGATCACTGAAAGGACTCACAAGACTCCAGCAAAGCAAGAGTCATGAAAGACTTTGGTACAAGCAAAGGATGCAGAAAATAAGAGAAAGGAAACTCAGAGCAACTTTAGGAAGATCCATAATCCCCCTCTTGGTCACACAGAACTAGCCTGGTCTCCAGACCACGAACCACCTAACTGTATGTGGGAGATCTCAGCCTCAGGGATGCCAAGGCATAAGTTCCCATGAGACATTTGTTCGTTTTGCCTCCCTCTGGTCACAAAGACAAAACTGGGCTGAGTAACTGGCATAATAAACTGAAACCAGGTGCACACCATTCATCTACGTTTTTCCAACAAACTGTGCAGCAAGTTCGTACACGGCATCTCCAGGCGGTTTTGGACTTCGGACAGCACACTATAAATCACTGATTAATACATCCCATCCCTTCTTGGCCAAGTCCATGGTTCCAGTGTCTCTGGAGATAAGCATAGAGTTACACAGACCAGCTGCAAGTTGGCCCTATCCTTACAGAGGCTGACAGTGAAGATCAACCTTCTGGCCCCCTGAAGTCACACCCAGCCATGCTCCAGATGAGAACAGGGCCAGTTGGGTAAGAAAACTCCTGTTCATGGAGGAAGCACTTGGATATGTCCTCCTGAAGCCTGAGTCCAGACTGGAGAGTCTCTTTCAGTCACCACCGACCGTGATCCTGGCAAAGTGGGAGTGAGGGAGGTGAGGATGGAGACTGTATTTTCCTGCCTCCTTACCACTCCCCATAAAAGCCCTCTGCCAACATCCCATAGTCTGACAGATAGAGAAAGCTTGGGTTGGAGGGGGAACCAACCAACCTGCATTCCATCTTCATTCAATAAATATTTATTAACTATGCCCCCTGTGTCAAGAGCTGTGCCAGATGCTATAGAGTCCATGGGACTAGGCAGAGCCCATCCATATTTACATGGGATTTACAGTCTAGTAGGGGAGACAGGTTAACAATTAATATTCAAATAAATATACAATTTCAAATCCATGTATGTGAAAGGTAACAGGCTGTTATGAGAGAGAATAAAGGGGGTTAGAACCTGCAGGAGATGAGGCCAAGAAGGAGTGACACTCTCTAAGGGACTGATGTTTAAGCTGAAACCTGAAGGACTGACACAGACAAAGAGGGAGGGGAAGGGCATTCCAGTTGGAGGGAACAGCATGTGCAAAGACCCTGAGGAGGGAATGCTTGGTAAGTTAAAGGAAGATGATGGAAGGCTGGCATGACTGGAAGGCAGTGGGAAGCGGGGAGAGAGATGGGAGATGAGGAAGGAATGATGAAAATGCTGGACCCTGCAGTCACAGTGAGGAGTTTGGATCTTATTCCAGGTGTGATGACGTCATGAATTGGGTTCTCCAAAAGCAGAGCTTGAGACAAGGGTTTAGTGCAGGTGGTTTATATGGGAGATGATTTCAAGAAGTAGGAATGAGGTTGTGGAAAGATTTGGTAGGGAAAGCCATATACATGTTCACCATCAAGATGATTGCTGCGGTTCCTTGATGCTGCCAGGACTTCTGAGAGGCAAGCAGGGAGCCTCCCAGAAATTTCCTCCTAAAGGAGGGAGGGTAGCATATTTATCCACCAGCTCCCTTCCCCGTTGGTTGATGGTTGTTCCCTTGGCTCTTTTCTCTGCACTTCTGCACTTTTGCATAGGTTGAGCAGGTTCTGGCAACATCTGAAAAGGCCCCAGGGAAGAAAGCAGAAGATGCTGGACACAGTCTTCAGGTGGACAGCTGTGAGGAAGTGAGTCTCAGCTCAGAGGAGGACCATGGGGATAAGATGCAGGCATGGGGGAACTTTGCCGCCAACAGAGAGTCTCAGAAAGTCTTTAGGCAGGAGAAACCCATCTGATGTGCAAGTGAGATGGTGTCTGCCTAGCTGTGCACACAAAGGAACAAGAAGAATCTGACATGTATTAAGCACCTACTGCATGCACCAGTACTGGGAGCTTTATACACATTATCTTTAACTCTTCACAATAGGAATGATAATTCCCATCTTACGGATGTAGAAACTGAGGCTCAAGCGAGCAAAATATTTTGCAGGAGGTCTCACAGACAGGGAGCAATGGAGCTGGGAGCCCTTAGCAGCCCCCACTGTTCTTGTCTGAGGCTGCATGGGGGCCCTGCCACTGTGCTCTTGTCTGGGAGGCTTCACTCCCATGGGTTCTCTCCAGCACAGGTAGCACTATGGAGCCAGCTCTCAAGAGCCCCCATGCCCTGCATTTTGACTTTCTGCCCCTGCAGGTGCTTGCCTCCCCCACATGCAGAACTGTGCCGCCACAAAGACTAATTATAAATGCCGGGTATTTATAGTGAGTTTCTCCACCCAGTGCTTCCAGCACCTCGAAGGAACTATTTACAGAATCCTCCCAGCACCTCGGAGAGAAAGGCAGAGCCTAGGAGGAGAAACTGAGGTGAAGAGAGTGGGCTGATGTCTCCCAGAGTAAGGACCCTCAGCCAAGGAGGACTTGCAGGGTGTCCTCTGAGGAAGCTCTGGGATTTGACCAGACAGCTGTCAGGGAGAGAGAGAGAATGAGAGAGACAGAGAGAGAGAGACAGAAAGAGAGAGAGAGAAGGGGAAACCCATGACTGCACACTTGCCTGTGGCCACAGACTGGGCCATTTCCAAGCATCAGCCCATTTCCTCTGAGCCTTGATATTCTCATCTGTAAAATGGGGCTATGATTGTACTGTCTCCCGGGCTTGTGAGATTTAAATGAGCTTAAACAGGTAAAGAACAGAATTTGGCAAGGAGTAAACCTCACTAAGTGTTAGCTATTTATTGTTACCATTATTATCATCCTCATGACTAACCCAGTAAAGCAGGTAAATGATATGCATTGGGTGTGAACTTCAGAAAGTTAATAATAACAATAATTAAGATTTCCAAGTGTTTCTTCTGTAATGTATGGTTGTGCCATGAGGCTATTTGGGAACCAAATTTAAAAAGGCAAAGGTAGGTGGTTTCTTGATGCCTCCACTCAGACAAGAGGAAAAAGAAGAGAAAAACAAGGAGATGGGCAGGGGACACACAGAAACTTGTTTCTGGTCCGATGGTGATGGTCAAAAAACAGTGACCCACAAAGCACGCGACAGATGAGTTGGGAGAATTTCCTGAGACAGGAAATTAGGACAACATCTTTGGGGGCTGCTGCACACCCAAACCTCCTGCCTTGTAACAGGAGCCAAGCCAAGAGCTAACTGTGGGTCATCCAAGGGGTCAGCTGTCCGCAAGGTTCCAGAGCCTAATCGACAGAACTCTAGAGGTTACACAAAAATGTGCAAAATGGGGCAATTACCTCCCACTCTGACAAGACACAATGAGGATTAAATGAAAAAATGTGTACAAATTTCCTGGTACATGGTGGGTTTTCCAAAAATGGTCACCACAATTAAAGCCCTGAGTTTTCATTATGATTTGTCTCTTAGCCAGTCTTTAGCATTTTTATATACTCCAACATAATTCAAACTCTAAAGAAGGATATAGGCAGGAAAAAATAAAAGGATCCTCCTCCCTTCCCACTCTCCACCCAAAATGACACTGATATTGTTGCTACTGTTTTTGTTTTTCTTAGTAGGGGCAAAAATCCTCAATCCATAAAGTCAAGAGTATGAGTCCTCTCCTGGGATGGGCAGTGACCCTGGGCAAGTCACTTTCCCTCTCTGGGAAATGGCCTCTTCTGCACACAGAGGAAGCTGGGCTAGTCCAGGTGTTCCCAAATTGGACTAGCAGAATCTCAGTCCCTGGGAGATTTGAAAAATCCCAATGCCCAGGCCACACCCCGGGCCATGAGTCAGGTGGATCCCAGGCATCAGTGTGTTTTACAACTCTCTAGGTTGTTTCAGTGAGCAGCTACAGTTTCAGGGGACCTACCTAGGCCTTCTCTAACTTCAGTGTGCACACACATTGCCCTAGGTCTGGGCGAAAATGTAGATTCTGGTTCAGCAGGTCTGGAGCAGGGCCTGAGGTTCTGAATTTCTAACAAGCTACCAGGTGATATCCAGCTGCTGATCCAGGGATCCTGTCTGGAGCAGGGAGGGACCTGACCACTGGTTAAAAAAATTTGTTAGCCTTGGAATACTCTCTTCAAAGAAAATTTTGCATGGTTGCATATTTAACAAAACTGGTCTGGTTGGGACTTCCCTGGTGGTCCAGTGGTAAAGACTGTGCTTCCACTGCAGGGGGCATGGGTTCAATCCCTGGTCGGGGGGAACTAAGATCCCACATGCCGTGCGGGGCAGCCAAAAAAAAAGGTCTAGTTGAAGTAAGGGATCAGAAACAGGGATCTCACACTCAGACTGACCCCCAACCCCCTGTTAGGCAGAATCATGGCCCCCCAAAAGATATCATATCCTAATCCCCAGAACTTGTGAGTGTATTCTGTTACATTGCAGTGGGAAATTGAGGTTTCAGGTGAAATTAAATGTTGTTAACGAACTTTAAAATAGGGAGCGTAGTCTGGATTATCCAGGTGGGTCCAATTAATCAGAAGAAGTCCTTAAAAGTGGAAGAGGGAGGCAGAAGAGGTCAGAGTGATGATGTGTGTGAAGAACTCAACCTGCCGCTGCTGGCATGAAGATGGAGGCAAGAGCCATGAGCCAACGAAGGCAGGCAGCCTCTAGAAGCTGAAAAGGATGAGGAAACAGATTCTCCCCTGGAGGTTTCAAGAAGAATACCTTGATTTTAGCCGAGTGAGACCTGCACCAGACTTCTGACCTCCAGGACTGTAAGGTAAATTTGTGTTTTTTGTAAGCCACTCAGTTTGAGTTAATTTGTTACAACAGCCATAGGAAATTAATAAACCCCCTGATGCATCTCCTGTAAAGATCTAGATCACTGAAAAACAGCTGGGCTAGGTGACCTTCATCACCTGGATCCATGGGGCTAAGATGCTCTAAGGCCCCCACACAGCTACCTCCTAGGCAGTGAGTATTCCCGGGCTTGCTGACACATCCTGGTCTGGTGGTATCAACTTCCCTTGGAATTCCAGAGCCCCTACTGCCCCCCTTTCTGGCAGGAGGGGAACCCCTGGTAGCCTCCTCAGCAATGAAGAAGTTATTTTCAGCTGAGCAGATGAATATTTCAGCAAGGAGCAACTTGGAAGTGTCTCCTGGCTCCCCAGGGGAGACCTCTGTTCCTCTCCTTGTCGTGTACCTGGTCAGATTTAGCCTAACACCTGCCCACTTCCCACTGCCATGGTACCCAGAGCATCTCCAGTCCAACCAACCAGCCCAGGGCAGGACAGGCGCTGAGGAGGAGACCCGAAGTCTGCCCTAGTCTGGTCTCCCCTACCCCGGAGGCAGGGTATTGCACTGTTCTGTAGGAGAACAGATGGGTGGAGGTCTTGGGGGTGGGGGAGAAGGGTCCTGGAACCGATGAAGTCTCAACAAAAGGCCAAAACAGTGCTTCTCAGCCCTGCTACACACTAGATTCATCCAGGAAACGTTTAAACTCATGATGCTCAGACTGTTGCACCCCAAACCAATTAAATCAGAATTTCTGGGTGGCCATTTTTTTTTTTCTAAATCTCAATGTGCATTCAGGAGTGAGACCACTAGATCATGGTTCTCAGAGTGTGGGTCACAGATCAACAGCATCAGCATCACCTGGGAGCTTGTTAGAACTGTAGATTCTCAGGCCCCACCCCAGACCTGTCGAATCAGACCTTGCATTTTAACAAGGTGTCCACGAGAGGCCTTGGCACATTAAATTTGAGAAGCACAACAGCGGAGCATTATAGGCAAGACTGCTGGCTCTGGGGCAGACTGCCTGAGTCTGTGCAATATCTCCACGGTCTCACAGTCGTGAGGCTTTGGGCAAATAACAACCTCTGAGTTCCTCCTTTCGACTTTCTCCCACATCCCACAGGGGAGGTCAGGTCAGGAAACCTCAGGGGCCCAAAATTGTCCAGGGAGACTGGTGGGAAAATCCAGGAGAACCCACAGCCTGTCTTGGAGAAAGAGATTCAGGTGGATCCTAAAGCCGAAACATTTTAGAGGACCTCCTGAAGAAAGCAAATACGAAATTCTAAATGTAGAATCGGGTACGTTCGGAAATGGATCCCATTTAAAGCGTTCTGCCCTCTGTTTAAATGAGTACCCTCGTCCTATCCTACGTCCTGACTTCCAGTTTCAAAAAAGTAGTCTCGGTGTGTATATAAATGGATTTACAACCTTGGCCTCAAGAAAAAAATTAACCCATCCGTAGTAGCTGAAAAATAATAGAAGCTTCAGGATATTCAAGAGAAGGATTACAGGGCTTCCCTGGTGGCGCAGTGGTTAAGAGTCCGCCTGCCGATGCAGGGGACACGGGTTCGTGCCCCGGTCCAGGAAGATCCCACATGCCACCGAGCAGCTGGGCCCGTGAGCCATGGCCTCTGAGCCTGCGCATTCGGAGCCTGTGCTCCGCAACGGAAGAGGCCACAGCAGTGAGAGGCCCGCATACAGCAAAAAAAAAAAAAAAAAAAAAAAAAAAGAGAAGGATTACAGAGAGTCAGCACTTAATTGAAGCTCCTCCACTGATGTCATCAGAGAGCTGGAAGAACGCTGGAAAAGCCAGGGCTTCAGAGGGAGAACCAGGCAGCTCTCCGAAGAATCTTAAAAACAGGAACAAGGATTTCTCAGTTTGCAGGGCTCTCTGGAAGCGGGCCCTTTCAGATGAAGGCAGTCAGGCTATACTTAGAAAGAGACGCATGGCGAAGAGCAGTTCTGTTACTATAAATTCATTTTCAAAAGCCAAACATATGCGTGTGCACACACATAAATACCATATATATGGAGGAGATAAATGGGCATATGACATTTAGCCCTTCCTAAATTGGGAAATATATAAAATTACTACCTTTTTTTTTTTGCTAGTGTGGCAATAAGGAAGGAACACATCTCATTCCAATTAGATCGATCTGGTAGAGAGTAATCTGTATTCCTGAGTGTAGTTCATTCATTCATTCACTCGTTCAGTCTGCAAATAGTTGAGAGCTTCCATGTGCCAGTGATACAATTCCAGTCTTCACAGGCCTGCAGTCCAGTGCCCACATCTCAGAGTGTGGTCCTAGACTAGCAGCATTGGCTTCTGTGGGAGCTTGCTAAAATGCAGATTCTCAGGGCCCATTCTAGACCTACTAAGTCAGAATCTGTATTTTAGCAAGATCTCTCAGGGACCCATATGCACATTAAGGCTTGAGAAGCACGGATCTAGTACAACCTAATTTCTAAATTTGCTCAGCCACAGAAGAAAGTTGCCTGCATTATAGATTTCACACATGACCCACAGATAGGGTGTCATTAAATGGAAAGATTAATAAAGCTGGCTCTGTCCAACCCAATCACTACCCCCAGCAGTGCAGATTATGAATCTAAGACATTGCAGATTTACATCATTGCAGAAGACCGTGGAAATCAGCAACAGCAATAAGGGAAACTGGGGAGGTATTACACAACCCAGTAATGGGTTTCATGATTCATCAGTGCCCATGAGTCTGGGGACGCTCTCAGGAAGGAGGAGATGGGTTCAAGTTGCAGGGTAAGAGGGTTTGGAGGGAGTTTCTTGGTACAGAAACTGGAAAGTGTCAGATTCCAACTCTGACACTCAAGCCCGCTAATGGATGGATTGGCTCCAAGATCGGCAGGGTAACAGATGGAAGTGGAAGGAAAAAATATCATTTCCCCCAAACTTGCTGAGTCCGATGAAGATGTTGGAAGATTTGGATGCAGCCAGCATGATTAATCTTACCAACTTTACCTTGAGTTTCATTTTTGGTGAGGGAATGGCATCAGCTTAAAAGTTAATTACAAGCAAGAAACAAATCATGCAGCTGATGTGCACATTACAAACAAGTTCTTAAAATAGGCAACACACCACTTGGAACAATGGTTTATGAGTCCAAGCGCTCATGAAAATAATTGTTGAAGGTGAGCAAACTAGTAGCTAAGATATGTGAATTAAATGAGGGCAAATTGCAGATATTAACCAAAAAAGAGAAACATGGTCAACCTCTCATTTTGTAAACAACAAGCCAAGGGGAATGACCCAGGATTCAACCCCCTGTGGAGTGAGGAGGAAGGCTCCTGATAGAAACAGGGCTCCCCAAATATGTAGAAGCAGCCAGAGTGCTGGGAATCAGGGCAAGAGGAGGGGCTGCCAGCAGGGAAAGCTCAGCTCAAAGCTGGCAGGCAGCATCCCACCACCAAAGGGTAAATTCAGAGGTGTGTGGGAGAGGAAGTTTCAGTTGTAGAAAGTTAGAAATTAAGTCCAAAGTCTTCATCATGAAATGAGGAAACCAAGCACAGAGAGGGAAGGTAATTTTCCCAAATTACACAGCAAGTGTTACAGCCAAGACTTGAACTCTAGTCTCCTCCAGATTATACTTCCTTCTCATTCAGCAGGGATTACAAATTCATGTGCCTACAGAGTCAGGCAGGCAGTGAAAATGCAACATGGCTGGCCTGATGTGGGAGATTCTAGGCCAGCACTGTCCAATACAAATCCAATGGGAGCCAGATTTATAAATTAAAATTTTCAGGAGGACATCTCAATTTGGACTCGTCACATTGCAAGTGCTCAATAGCCACATGTGGCTAGTGGCTACCTCAACGGACAGCGCAGCTATAGGGAGTGGTGGGGAATGTTTAAAAACTGGAGATGGGATGATCCATCTATAGGGGACAGCTGCCACAATCCCAACTAAGAGGGTTAAGACCACAGCATCGTGCTACCCAGAACACATCGGAGAATTAGAATGTGGGCCACCAATTTTACAACCTCTACCTTACACTGAGCTACCCCAGAGAAAGAGCAACTTCATTAAATAATTGTCTTAAGCATCCTTAGGAACCTAGTTATTGTCAACCACCTCTAGTGACAAGTCCAAGTCCCAGCTCTGTCACTCCTCCATTATTTGAAACTTAGTGAGTTCTCTGAGCCTCAGTTGTCTCATCCAAAATGAAGCATCTCTTTCATGGGCATGTTTTAAGGGCCCAATGAGAAAATTAAATGGAAAAGCAAGTCGTACATGTCCAAACAACACACAAACATAATGACTGCTACTGGAACATTCTCAGGGAATAGGGCATGGCATAATGATGGCATTTGAACCTCACCTGCCGCTGTCACTGGAATTCCAGGCCCTGTCCATCCACATCCTGTCCCTGAAGCTTGGAAGAGCCTTCTTCACTAAGAGTTTTCTGCCTTTCTGGTCACCTCATACCCAGTACAATCCACACCCCCCTGAAACCCTGGACACTAATTCACTTATTCATTCAGCAAACACCATGGAGCACCCATCTTGCTTCAGGTTCTGGGAACTGAGACTAGAGAGTGTAGTGGACACCACTGGTGCTCCACCCACCACTTCTACTAGTTCTCTGTGCTCATTCCCCAGCTTCTACAGAAGTGCCCAGTTCATTCCCACTACCTTCTTGGAAGGACTGTCTTTGAGCTGCAGGATCCCTGTCACTCGTATCTCAGAGCTGTAGAAGTGCCTGTGAGTTGACATCCCCAATGACTCACGGGGGCCGGAGTGTATAAGCCCAGCCCGCCTTGACTTGAGGTGGGTCTTAAGAAACCATTTACCCTCCAGAGCTCCCTGCAGGAACAGGCTATGGCTAGACTCGGTCTGAAATCTCATCTTCAGCTACTTTCCTTTCCCTATCCTGCTTCCCCATCCCCTTGCTGTCAGTTTTCTCCTCGGAGTACTTTCCTAATAAATCACGTGCAATGCATCTGCATCCCAGGGTCCAATTCTGGGAGAACTTGACCAAGGACACAAATATTATTCTTACACAGTCCCTGCCCTCAAGGAGCTCTCCAGCTAACTGGAGAGGCTGACATCCACAAACTTGAAAACGCTTGATTTGCCAGGATTCCTTTTGGAGAAAGTGCTATATTTGTTTGGAAGGATGTCTTAATAAATTCACTGGGGGCAAAATTGATTACCTACGGGCATGAGTGCTGCTGGTGCCAAGACCTGAAGAGAAGAGGATGAAATTACCCTGCATGAGATGATGAGAGGGATGTGTTTGTTCCCCAGAGCAGAAAATGAAGGAGCATGCCAGGCGTGGAGGGGAGGCCAGGAGCAGTGTGATGCGTTATATGAAGCCTCTCATCTTCAGCAAGTTAGCAAACCAGCATGCAGGCACAGGGGCTGAGAATGGAAGAGACCACAAGGAACTAAGCCCTTGAGAAATCATGGGGAGGGCTTTGGACCATCTGAGCCCATGGAATCAGGGACATCTGGGGCAAGTTTGAAAGCTGCCACCACTGCCCACCAGGAAGATGGCAGTAGCCTCCTAAGTGGTCTCCTGCTTCTACGTCTGCCCCCTCCTACACTGTCAATTCCCCTCAAGCAGCCAGAATGAACTTTTAAACTGCAACTAGGTCTTGACATCTAAATTTATAAAGTCCCTAAGTCCAGGTCATGTCACGCCTCTGTTTAAAACCCTCTGATGGCTTCCCATTGCATTTAGAAAAAAAATCCAGAGTTCTTATCCTGGCCTTCATGACCCTGTAAGATCCTTCTTTCTGTTCCTTGAACAGATCTGTCTTGCCACCACCCCAGAGCCCTTGCACTGGCTATCTGCTCTGCCTAGACCACTCTCTCAACCCCAGATCTTCCTATAGGGCTATAGGTGTTTCCCATCATTCAGTTCTCAGCTCACCTATCACCTCCTTACTCAAGTCTTTCCTCACCATTCTGTGTATTTTCGCACCTCCCCCTCAATCTATACCACACAATTGTGTCTCAGTTTCTTCAGAACATTTGCCATCCTCTGAACTTGCACTATTGGTTCATGTGATGACTTGTATATTATCTCTCTATCCCCAGAACATAAGCCTCATGAAGGCAGGGACCTTATCTTATTTACCAATGTGTCTACAGAATCCAGCACATAGTAGATGCTCAATAAACACTTGTTGAGTGACAAAATGAGCTTCTAAGGGACAAGGAAGCCCTGATTGGCATTTGGATGGCATAAACAAGTGATACTGACATAACGGTATATAAAGGAAGGATGTCCCAAGTTCTGTGAGAGCAGAGAGGAGTCAGAGAAGGTTCTCCAGAAGAGAGGCTATTTGAGCTGAGCCTTTATATGCTGGCCTTTGCTTTATTCAGAATGCTGTGATTTTTCCTCAAAAGCACAAAGCTCCTTCTGATTCAAGCCTCTCATAGATGCTGTTCCCTATTTCTGGGAAGCCCTTCTCCATTCTTTACCTGGCTAATTTCTGTCCACGTTCCAGGTTTCAGCTTAAATGCCTCTTGCTCAGCCAAGCATTCATTCCTTGACCCACTCCCATCCAAATCAGTTCTCTCTCCAAGTATCCTATCTTCATCATTCTTAGCACTGACTCTGGATATTCTCTGTTTCATGTCTGGCTCTCCCCATTAGACTATCAACTCATGAGGGCAGGACTATGTCTTCTTCACTGTTGTATCCTCAGCACCTAGGGTGCTGCGTAGCATAGCACATAGTAGATGTTCAATAAATCTTTGTTAGTGAATAAGTCAGTGGGAGCCCACGTGGAAGACAGAGGAGAAGGACAGTCCCAGCGCAGCTAGGAGCATATACAAAGTCAGTAAGCCTTGGTGCATTTGGGAAGTCATACATCATTCAGTGTGCCAAAAGAATAATGTGTACATGGAGAAAAGGCATACGACAGGGTAAAAGAAGCAGGGAGATGTGAGGCCTGGATGGGATTTTCCATCACCACTGTTTTCCCTGCCAGCTAGACAGGTCCCTACACTTACTGTCCCATCTGCATCTTTGAGTGATGAAGGAAAGAGTGGGTTTGTTTTCCAAGGTCTCTTGAGATAAGGGAAGAATCTTGTGAGAAATCTTCCATGTGCCAAGAAGGAAAAAGATACAGAACGAGGGAACAGGTAGCTACTCTAATGAATTGCAGGTCTCCACAGGTCTGTGCCAGCAAGATCAGGCAACACACTTGCCTCAGAAGTAGAGATCCAAACAAAACCCAAAAAAGTTTAGGTCAACTTGAGTCACTTTGAATCATCTAGTTTTCTCCCGTGATGATAACTTTCTGAAATAGTCTATGTTGGGTGCCGCGGAGCGGCTGGGCCCGTGAGCCATGGCCGCTGAGCCTGCGTGTCCGGAGCCTGTGCTCCACAGCGGGAGAGGCCACAACAGTGAGAGGCCCGCGTACCGCAAAAAAATAATAATAATAATAAAATAAAATAGTCTATGTTGGGGAAAGATGATGGGATGGAAAATGTTCGAAGTCAGGAGATTCTCGGGCGGGGAGATTTATGTATTTATTATTTATGTATTTATAATAACTCCAGTGGGAGAAGATTTGGGTCCCAAGATGCCTACTGTGGTGATCATCAGCACTGTTCTGCCAGATGTTTTCAGTTTCCACCTCCCTAGCTCATGGTGGGGTAATACTTCCTGAACCCTTTATGGCTGAGTGGGGCACGGTGACTAGTTCCACACAAGCAGCTGTGAGATGAGTGATATGTGTCACCTCTGAACTGGGGCACTTAAATGACAATGTAAGACCTTCCTCAGCTCTCTTTACCTTGGTCTTTCCCCAGGATACACCATTATTTCTGTTTAACTTCCCTCTTCTCTCTCCTCCCCTCCTCTCAATCTAGGGAGAAGACTCACTCATCTTAAACTCCAGTTATTGCAACCATTTGGAAATTCTTCTGAATCCTGTTAATTATCCTAGAGGCGCAGATGTTTGAACACTAAAGTCAAGCACTTGCAGACTTTCTTCTTTACACTGTCCCATATATATTTTTCTCCCTCCCCCTAGGAAACAGCCCAGCCATCTGTTTAGACTGGGGTAAGGGGCATGGAGAGAGAATGGAAAATGAAGAGAAAGTACATCAATTAAGATTTCAAAAATACTGTTGATCAATTTTCAAATTCACTGACTCTCCTCTGTCATCATTACTCTGTTAACCTCTTGCTGTGAACCCTTTGCTTGGTTGTTTTATTTTGGATATTGTTTGTTCTAGAGCTAGAATCTCCATTTGTTTCTTTCTTATCCTTTCTGTTTTTGGCTGAGATTTCTTAACGTTTCATTTATCATGAGCAGATCTTCCTTTACATTGCGGAGCATAGTTACAACAGTTACTTTAAAAATCCTTGTCTGCTAATTCCAATGCCTGGGTCATCTTGGGCTCAGCCTCCAAAAGACTGTCTTTTCTTTTGAGAATGGGTCACATTTTCCTATTTGTTTGCATTTCAAGTAATTTTTGGATTGTATCCTAAATATTTTGAATGTTATGTTGTGGAGACTCTGGATTCTGTTCTATTTCCCCCCTAAAGAGTGTTGATTTTTTAAAATTTTTTTTAGGAGGCAATTAACTTGGTTGGAACCAAACTGCAAACTCTACCAGTTGGGAAGCAGCCCAGTTCTCAGTTCGTCTCTTTTAGCCTCATCTGGGCTCCTTAGGGTTTGCTGTGTGCAAAGATGCTTCAAAAGTCAGCCAGATTTGGGCGGAATTTATCTACAGATCTGAGGCTCCCCATTTCTGACTCTTTTCCTGTGAGAGCAATTGTCCATAACTCTTTCTCTGGGTCTTCGGGTGCAGGTTTTCTTTTTGTTTGTTTGTTTATTTTTGCGGTACGTGGGCCTCTCACTGTTGCGGTCTCTCCCGTTGTGGAGCACGGGCTCCGGACGCGCAGGCTCAGCGGCCATGGCTCACGGGCCCAGCCGCTCCGCGGCATGTGGGATCCTCCCGGACCGGGGCACAAACCTGCGTCCCCTGCATCGGCAGGTGGACTCTCAACCACTGTGCCACCAAGGAAGCCCTCAGGTTTTCTATTGGGGTTTCAGCCACTACCATCCACCCTTGCAGGTAGTTGGGTTTTTAATATTTTATCCAGAGTTTATATTTGTTATCTGTGGCAAGATCAGTTCAACTGGCACTTACTTGGCCATTACCAGAGCAAAATTCTATATTTCACTTAAGAAAGGATTTTAAGCTCTAAAAAATAATAAATCAAAAGTACATTATCTCATAATAAAGGACAAGCCTCTATATATATGTATATATACAGATGTGTACATATATACACCTATATATATATACAGATGTGTGTGTATATATATACACACACACATATATATATATATTTGCCTATACATTATTTTTCATTTAATCACATTCTGTGAAACTTCATCCGGGATATACAAGAATCAAAGAACCAGTATGGAAATGACTGAATTTGCAACCATTTCCCACCTCACCTCAGGCCTTGTTCCTCTTTAGAAAAAAAGGACGTGATTAATATATGTAGAGTACCTTCTACATTTCAATCCCTTTGCTAGATGATTTGCCAATTTAAATTGCAGCTTCACCTTCATTTTACTGATGAGGAAACCTGGGCTTCAGGAGAGTAAGTAGATTGGCAGAGTCTCAAAGTTACAAAGGGATGGAGCTGGAGTTTTCCCTCAGGTGATAGGGATGGTCCATAGAGGCACATGCTATCAACAAAGAAGACATCTGCTGGGCACACCCCCTGCACTTCAAAAATTCAGATGTATCTGTCTTTTCTAAACAGCACTACCTAAGCTCAGACAGAAATTACACAGCTAGAGGCAATCAGGCAGGTCAAGGGTGTTGGGGTTCCCTCAATGTCACATTTAATGGGGTTCCACATGATTCCAAGTTGATGGTCCTGTGCAAGCCACAAAGTCAAAGAGATTCCAGTCCCAATCTGGCTGCTCTCAAATTTCCCCAACGTGCCCTTATAAATTACAAACACCGACCCCTCTCCTATTCTGCTGCTAGGGCTATAAATTGCCCTTTCTGGAGGACAACTTGGCCATACCTGACTAAAATTGTTCAGACCCTTTCACCAAGGAATTTCACTTCTAGGAATATAGCCTAAAAGAACGATCATAGAAGCACACTGAGAATTATATACAAAGATGAACACTGCAGCATCATTTGTAATAGTAAAAAACTGCAAAGAATTGAAATGTCCAAAAGTAGGGAATGGTTAAATAAAATGATACAGCCACATCATACAATATTAATATGCAAATGCCAGGAATCATGCTCCTGGAATATTTAAGGACATGGGAAAATGCTGGTGTGTATAAATGTTGAACTAAATAAAATAATGCAGAACACAGATCTCTATATATTATCCCATGTATTTGTGTGTGTGTGTATGTGTGTGTTTATATGCATGTACAGGTATGTATCTCTGTGTATATCTGAAAGGATATACAACAAAACAGTGGTTACCTCTGGAGGTTGACATTATACATAATTTTTAAAATCTCTTTTCTTCCTATACCATTTCCTGAAATGAATTCATATTGCTCTTAAAATCCAAAAAGAAGTATTTAACTTATAATGCCACCAAGAGAAACCAGAGTTTCAAAGAGTGGAGAAAATGGTAATATAGACCCTTAAATACTGGAATTTCAAACACTCAGGGAGAATGAGGGTATTTCAAATCAAATAATTAACAGCCATGTATCAGTTAACCTCTGTCATATAACAATTTCAAAATCTTGGTGACATATGACAAAAGTCATTCATTTAACTCACATGTCTGAGTTGGCTGGGGTTGGCTGATCCAGGCTGAGCTCACTTGTGTATCTCTGGGCTGGCTGGGTCTGGATGACCGAGGCTGAGCTGGGATAGGGTAGCTGCAGTGATGCTGTTTCACTTGCTTCTCATCCTTTCCAGTGGGTGAGGGCCCATCCAAGTTCTTCTCATGGCGAAGAGAGAGGTGCAAGATGGCAAATCCCATCGTGCAATTACTTTGCAAGCCTACTGGTGGCATCACACATGTCTAAAGTGAATCACATGTCAAAACCCCAAATCAGGGAACAATTCTGCTTCTTCAATGGAAGGGGATACAAAGGCACATGTCAAAAAGTGTGAAGAACTGGAGCCATTAATTTCATTTCCAGTGGTCGACCCTAGTTAATAGATGCTTGCAATTGGTCTGAAATGGAGACTATGACTTAGCAGGTCATCCTTTGTGGTTAGCAACAGATTCTCACACCTCCATCACCTCCACCTCTACCTCTACCAATGCCTTCCAGACAATACTTTTTGTTCTGTGGATATCAAGCGTGCCGTGTTTCTTGATGACTGGCCATGTGAGTTTGTTTGTTGTTTGATTTTGTTGGTTGGTTTGTTTTGGTTTTTTTATATCATTCAAACCATTAATTATCTTTGAAATGCCTATTAATTTGTTCCATTGCATGTTTTACTGTAGAATTCCTAATGAGAGAAAGGAAAACAACAGTGTTCTGAAAGGCAAGTGGTTTGCCCAAGAAACATATAAATCAAAGCCATGACATAGAGCCACATATGCTGGGCATGGTAAGACTCGTGTTGTGCTGTCCAAATGGTAGCCACTAATGAAATTTAACTTTAATTAAAATTAAATAAAATGTCATTAAAATTAAAAACAATTCAAAATGCAAGTTTCTCAGCCACATGAGCCACATTTCAAATGCTCACTGGCCACATGTGAGTGGCTACCATAATGGACAGTACAGACATAGAACAGTTCCATCATTGCGGAAAGTGTTGGTGGACAGTGCTGCTCCAGATGGCACCACTGACACGGACTGTGATGTGGATGACGCCCCCTGAAGTTGTATGATCCAGCAATCCTGATCCAGTGACCTAGATAACTCATGCCTGCAAACTCAGTATAATTCTGTTCGTGCTAAGTCTTTTGGTCAACATTTTTAAAGGCATTGGCTTTTTTCATCCTTTCAATTTAGCCAACATGTACTTGCTGTCCTTTTATCAGTTTCTGCAAACCTGGTTCAGCGTGGATACTTTTCAGAGAGTAATGGGTTCCTTTGATGATCTAGTTCCTCCACTTGGTGCCCTCTGGCCCTGGACCATCTCATCTGCCAACACTCCCTGCCTCACATTCTTGGATCCAGCACGTTTGTAGTTGACGGCACGTATGTTATGTTGTTCTGTGTCTCTGGACTTGGGAACTTTTGGACATTCTGTCCCTGCAGCTAGAATGCCTTTGTCCCACTCATCACCTAGTCTCCTGAGGCTGAAACTCAGTCTGCCTTTTGGGGGATGCTTTTCCTGACCACAGTGATTAAGATACTTCCCTCTACCCTCAGGCTTCCATCGTATCCTGAGTTTACCTTTATCCTTGCCCCCTTCTCCACTGTCTGGCTTCCCTTCCAGGCTGGGAGCTCCCTCAGGATAGGACATTTTGTCCAATTCAAATAATTAAAGTGGCCCTGGAGGCAGACCCACCTGGGTATAAACTGCTGTTCCATCACGTGATGGCTGTGTAATTATAGACAAGATGCTTTAGCTTGTCTGTGTCTCATTTTCCTCATCTGCAAGATGAGGATAATAATAGGGATGTGTTGAGGATGAATTGTAATGACATGCATAGGAAACTTAGCAGTGCTTGGCACACTTTAAGGGCCTACTAAGTACTAGCTATTCCTCTTTATATTGCAAGAGTCTGGCATACAAGAGGTGCTCATTTATTGCAGCCTAATTTAGTAAAATGATAGGAGACCCAAACTACTTTAAAGGAAGTCCCCACGTGTTATCACGGTGCTACAGAAGACCCAGGTACTTTTAAATGGTCCCCCCAAAATGAACTGGGAGCAAAATCTGCTTGTTATCACCAAAGAGAAAGCACAGCTCTTTGTCTGGGATGGTTTTCCCTTCCGACAGTCCCAGCCAGGGAGCAGCTCCAAATTTCCTGAAGCAGCTTCCTGGCTGTGAAAGTGGTTAAGGACCTCTCCAGCAGACCAGATTTGCAGTAGCTTAACGTCCAATCAGAATAATCATCATCAAATGTCTATCATGTAATGGTCATGTACTATGTGCCAGTGATTCTCGAATAAGGGCAATTTCTCCCCCCATAGTGGACATTTGTCAATGTCCGGAGATGGTGTGAGTTGTCACAACAGAGAGTGGGAGGTGCTACCGGCATTGAGTGGGTGGAGACCAGGGATGCTGCTCGACATCCTACATGCACAGGACACGTCCCCACAATGAAGAACGATCCAACACCAGATGTCAATAGTGTCAAGGCTGAGAAACCCAGTTATGTTCCAAGACACCAAGTATTACAAGTATGCTCTCATTTAATCTCATGATGATGATTTATGAGTGAGGCCCTATTATTACCATCATTGCCCCCATTTTCCAAATGAGAAAACTGAGGCTCAGTTATGCAAACCACCCACATGACACAGCTACACTAGGAGAAACCTGATTTGAACCCAGGCGGTAGGAAGCAGAGCCCATGCTCTTTTGCGGCTGCCACATATTGGGGGGCACTATACCCTCAAAACCCACATAGTTTAACAGTGAGAGCCCCAGCTTATCATCATTAAACCTGGGTTGGAATCCTCACTTGGCTACTTGGTGTCTGTACGATCTCGGGCACACCGTCTGTTAAGCCATGTAAGCTTCTATTTCCCCATCTGTAAAATGGAGGAAGGATGCCCACCCCACAGGGTTGTTTTAAGGGTTAAATCTGACAATGAATGTAAAGTGCCTAACAAAGAGTCTGACACTCATTAAGCAGTAGCTGCTGTTATTACCGTTGTCCTTGTCAACATCACTATTATTATTCCCATCGCCTTGGAGGCCCAGATTCCCTCCCACCCGATCCTAAGAGAACAGAACTCAATTCTGTAGCTGGTCCCAGTGCGCCAGCTGGCTCTCAGAGACCAGTGGGCTGCTGCCTCCCCAGCGCCAGATTTCTCCCCTGCAGAAGGGGGCCTGCACCTCGCCTCAGGAGGCCAAGGCAGCTCCAAGGGAAAGAGACATGTTGCTCACATGTTCACAGCTGTGGGACCCAGAGCAGGAGGCTGGACCACTCAGGATGCTCCCTCTCTCCCAGGGGTTAATTCTTCCTGGCTCTTCCATCGAGAAGCGCCCAGGTCCTTCAGTATGGGAAGCAGTGATGTTTTGGCCCTGCCCCAGATCCATGCTGCCATCAGAGGCTCTGTTCCCCAACACAGGGAGGGAAATGGTGGCCAAAGGGGAGAGTGGAATTCTTTGAAGAGAAAAATAATTTCTCTCTGCTAACTGTCTGGGAATACCTATCTTTTGGAAGGTGCCAAGAGAATGCAACAGGCAAACTGGAGAGAATATGCTAGAAAAGCTTCCAAAACATAGGTGCTGGGGTTGATGAAGGCAGTGATTTCATGAGACCTCTCAGACCCAAGACGAGTTTCACGTCCTGTCTCTATTAATAACAATAATAATAAGATCCACAATTTATAGCCCACTGTGTGTCAGGCCCTGTTTTAATTGCTTTGTATTCATCATATGTAATCCTGCAATCAGTGTACCCATGCGGAGGACTACTGTGTCAGCACATAAAAGAGGCTTAGAAGGGGGCGAATAGGAAACAATATGTAAGTTCTGGCCATCATCATCATCATCATCACTACTACTACAACCACTGCTATTATTACTGCCCTGCAAGACAGGTGTTATCTCATGGAACAGCAGGGCAACCAGAGGTTAGAGAGGCTGGTTAGCAAGGCCACTAAGGATGGGGGAAAGCACAGTGGTTAAACCAACAGCCTTTGGCGTAGGACTGCCAACCTTCAGATCCCGACTCGGCTGGTTAGTAACCACATGCCAACTTGGACAAGTTATTTCCCTCTCTGAGCCTTGGATTTCTCTCCTGCAAAATGAAAAGAGTAGACTAGAATAAAGGTTCAGGTGATGATTTGACCCGTTTGTTTAATTATGAAAACTCAGCTCTGGAGTACCAAAAGTAGAAATTAGAAGATTTGTGTTTTGTGAAGATTGAGCCCTCCCTGCACTTAAGGAAAGAGGAACTAACTTTCTGTGGCTAATACTATGTGGACTCTGCTGTTAACGGCCAGAGAGGATCCTCCTGATCTGCTGTAAAGGCTATTGTGTGAGACAGTCTGGCAGGCAGGCTCAGGGTGTGGAGGTGAAAGGGGTGGGGCAGGAAGGAGAGGCAGAGAGGAGAGAGGAGATCCGGGACCAGAGGCCCTGAACCAAGCATGGTTTCTGAGTGGGACCAATGCCCAGGAAATGCCAGGTGAGAAGCCAAGAGAGACCCCTTGGGTGCCCAAGACCTCTGCTAGACCAGAGGCTCTCTTGCTGACCACCCCTCCTCAGCTGATCCTCTAGGGCAGGAGACGCACCTGCCCCATGGTCAAAGTCTTCATTCTTGCTCAGTGTAGATGCTGCAAGAGCATGCCTCCCCAGCCCTTGACAACCATGAGACCAAGGCAACCTCTGGACACCTAGCAGGGCAGCAAGGAAAACACTCCCTTCCCCCACCCATATATGATGCATTAAAGTGATCCCACTTGGGTATTGTGAGCTGCGTCAGTAAGAGTGGATACCACACCACCCCATTATTATCCGATGTCATCATCATCTTTTTTTTTTTTTTTTTTTGCGGTACACGGGCCTCTCACTGTTGTGGCCCCTCCCGTTGTGGAGCACAGGCTCAGCGGCCATGGCTCACGGGCCCAGCCACTCTGCAGCATGTGGGATCTTCCCGGACCGGGGCATGAACCCGTGTCCCCTGCATCGGCAGGAGAACTCTCAACCACTGCACCACCAGGGAAGCCCCATTATCATTTTCATCATCATCTCAGGTTGAACAATCTCCTGAACTCTGCTCTCAAGTCTCCCGAAAGCCTCTGACCCTCCCCAGTGGTGACCTCTTGCCTCTGCTCACCCTGAAAGCCTTGAAGCAAAGCCATCCTTAATGTTGCCCTCCCTCCAACTATGCAGGCTGGTCAGCAAGCCCTCCCCTGGCAGGGAATGGGAATGAAAGAAGTAGCCTGGGTCCCCAATTGCTCTGCCTCTGGGGGGAAGGGGGTGCTGGGGGAGGACAAGGCTTTTATACACAAAGCAGATGCACCATAAACTCATACTCCCTGGGCACAGACACTCCGGGGGAAATGCTGCCGATTTTACCCACTCGTTCCTCTGAAAATAACTGCACACACTACCTGCCAAGTTTCCGGAACAGAACAAGTGCTGAGGCATAGAGAGCTGATAAAAAGATGGAGTTTTGGGTAATAGGAAGTAAACCACATTGCCTGGCCCATCAACAGGTCTCGGAAAGAGGAAAATTATTTGTAATGGACTTTACCATGTCAAATGTTTTGAATAAAACAGCAATACTAATTGCTATTATTTTTAAAGCAGCTACTCTGTCTTGGCTCTGCCCTTTACATACACATTCCATTTAACTCTGCTGGTACTAGAAGTATCACCATTCTTACAGATAAGTAAAGTGAGGCTCAGATAGGTTAAGTAACTACCCCTAGGTCACACAGAATAAAATTGCAGAATCATGATTCAAAGCCAGGCTTCTCAATCCATTCACCTGTGCTTCTCAACAATGGATGGACAGAGATAGATTAATAGATAAGAGAGGGGATAGAGATAGGTAGAGTGATAGATGGAAGATAGATAAATAGATAGTAAACTGAAAATACCTGTCATGAATGTAAAACATATCTCTACACCCACCTTTGTAGATGATGCAGCTCAAGTTCCTAGAGGTTGAATAAAACTTGCTCTAAGTCACACAGTCAAGCTGAAATCAGAACTCACTGGTCTCATATTCAGTGACTGTGTGTTGAGGGTTTGCTATGTGTCAGCCACTGAACTAGGTGCTACAGACAAGGCCTGCCCTCATGGATCTTAAAGCCCAGCAAGGTAGACAGATTGAAAGGAGCAATTAACAGCAAAGTTGGGTCTGTGTTGTGATAGGGAGAACCTCTCTGGTGGTCCAGGAAGGTGTCCTTGATGAGGAGGGGGTTAGTCTGATAGTCTCTGGCAGAGGAAGTGTTGGGGAAAGACAGAGGGGCTAGAGGCAGGGGTCAGCTGGAGCACCTGCTGATCGGGACAGTGGTAGCAGAGAAGACTTAGGTTAGCAGCCGAATCACGTAGGACTCTGGGGGCCATGCTTACACATTTGAATACTATCCTGACAGCAATGAAGCCCTACTGGAGACTGTGAGTAGAGAGCTAACATGAGCAGTGTGTGCTTAAGAAAGACCCCTTGGGGACTTCCCTGGTGGCGCAGTGGTTAAGAATCCACCTGCCAGTGCAGGGGACACGGGTTCGAGCCCTGGTCTGGGAAGATCCCACATGCCGCGGAGCAACTAGGCCCGTGCGCCTCAACTACTGAGCCTGCACTCTAGAGTCCACGAGCCACAACTACTGAATCCCGCGCGCCTAGAGCCCGTGCTTGGCAACAGAGAAGCTACCGCAATGACAAGCCCGCGCACAGCAACAAAGAGTAGACCTCAAGCGCCGCAACTAGAGAAAGCCCGCGTGCAGGAATAAAGACCCAATGCAGCCAAAAATAAATAAATAAATGTATTAAAAAAAAAAAAAAGAAAGAAAGACCCCTTGGACTGCTGGGTGGCTGCAGAGACCTGTTAGGAGACCACTGAAGTCATCCAGGTGAGGCTCAGTGGTGCCTGGGACAGGTGGGCAGCCATAGGGATGGAAAGAAGTGGGAAAATTGGAAAATGTCTAAAGAAAGAACTGACAAGATGTGGCTGAACAATGCTGCCAGATATCCTAGACATTTGAGGACCTTCCTATTTTGAATGCAATGTTTTTTGTTAGACCTTATGCCCTGATTCTTGGTTCAAAACCTGTAATCCCCTTAGCAATTACAGGTTGATATCCCAACTCTTAGTTTGGTATTTATTCCTATCCTATTCCCATCTTTTGTATGAGACCTGCCTCTCCAGAGAGAGGTATTTTGAGTACGTGTAAAAAATGTTTTCATCATGGGTGTGGTGCCCCTGATAACAGAATAATGCTCCCCTCCAAGATGTCCACACCCTAATCCCTGGAACCTGTAAATATGTTACCTTACATGGCAAAGGGATTTGGCAAATGTAGTTAAGTAAGGATCTTGAGACAGGGAGATTAGCCTGGATTATCCAGGTGGACACAATGTAATCAAAAGGGCCCTTATATGAGGAAGGGGAAGGTTAGAAAAAGGAGATGGGATGAAGGGGGCAGAGGCTGGACTGATGCACCCTGAAGATGGAGGAAGGGGCCATGAGCCAAGGAATGCACGAAGCCTCTAGAAGGTGGAAAAACAAGGAAACAGATTGTTCCCTGGAGCCTCTGGAAGGAACACAGCCCTGCTGACACCTTGATTTTAGCCCCCATGAGACTCATTTTGGACTTCTGACCAGAATTGTTAATAAATTTGTGTTGTTTTAAGCCACTAAGTTTGTGTTAATTTGTTACAGCGGCCATAGGAAAATAGTACAATGGGAATCTTAAAGATAAAACTGTACTTCACAAGAGCAAATAAAAAGATATATCAAGTCTGTTATACACTCATGCAAGAGGAGATGTAAAGAGAGGAGACACATACAGAGAGATACCATCACAAACAGAATAAAAACAGAGTACAGTAGCTACCTACTGTTATGGGGATTGAATTGTGTTCTCCCCCCACAAAAAAAAATATGTTGAAATCCTAATCCACAGTACCTCTGAATGTGACCTTCTTTGGAAATAGGGTCATTGTAGACATAGTCAGTTAATATGAAGTCCTACTGCAGTAGGGTGGGCACCTAATCCAATATGACTGTTGTCCTTATAAGAGGAGGGCAAGTTGGACACAGAAACAGACACAGGGAGAGTGCCATGTGATGACAAAGGCAGAAGTTGGAGTTAGCCACAAACCAAGAAAAGTCAAATATTGTCAGCAACCACCAGAAGCTAGGAAGAGTCCAGGAAGGATTCTGCATCAGGTTTCAGGGGAGCATGATGCTGCAGGCACCTTGATCTCAGACCTCCAACCTCCAGAAACACACGAGAGACAATACATTTCTCTTGTTTTAAGCCACCCACTTTGTTGTACTTTGTTACGGCAGCCCTAGCAAAATACTACATCTACTTTCATGAAACCCTATCTACTGGACTTCGGGGGATATTATTACTAAATAAGTTGTATTTTTGCAACTATGGGCATATTTATTCAGCACCCCCCCAAATAAATCAAAGTTTAGCATATTTTCATGTTTCTGAAACTTCTTACCTCAAGTATGTACATTTAATATAGACTATCTTCCTTTCTTTATTCCTTCCTTCACTCCTTACTTTCCTCTTACCACCAAAAGGCCACTCTTAAGTTAGTGGTGCATTTATAAAGAGCATTTTAGAATCAAGAAAATTAAATATGTGGTTATCCAGTAGACTTTAAGTATCAGGAATGCAAGGATACCTTTGACTCCCAGCACTGAGAGCAGAGCCTGGCAGGCGGTCATCTAGTTTAGTAAATAATTGTGTGTTCAAGGAGGGGTTTGGGGGTGTCAAGGGATGATAGTCTGGATATTATCCAGAGGACTTGGAAGGAATTGAGCTAAAGGTTAAATGAGGCCCCAAGCAGAGATATCCTCAACCATGAAATATGGGTTTCCTCCCTCAATCCCACTGAGTTCTATGACTGTAATTCTAACAGAACCATTAATTCTCTGTGGAGAACTCCATGCGGTCACATAAACTCCCTTTAAAGTTTCCGGAGGTGAAATCCTCCAGAGCCACATCCGTTTCTGAAAAACATTACCAGGAAGGTGGGGGAAATGACAAGTCCCTGGAGAAGGACAGTTGGGAGAGGGGCACGGGCTTGGGGAGAAGAGCAGCTGGGAGAAAGCCTCAGAGGCACATAAATCCCAGGGGACATCCTCAGGGACGTGGTCCAAGACAGGAGGCCGCACGTGCAGATGAGTCAGGCCAACCCAGCGGTCGGTTTGGCCCCAGGCACCAGGCTTGGCTCTGTCCCTAACCCAGTGGAAGATGACACCCATGTGGAGACCCAGGGTCCTCAATGTGAACAAGAAGGTTTGTGACTAGGTAAGGAAGTGACAGCTGGGGTAACCACTAGGAAAGGAGGTCAAGTGTGAGACTGGTGGTCTGGGGTGGCAGTGGGGGGGTGTTAATAACCTACAGCAGGGGTCCTCAACCAGGGGTCAATTGTGCCTCCCGGGGGACAACTGGCAGTATCTGGAAACATTTTTTGGTTGTCACAGCTGGGGGAGGAGGCAGGGGGTTACTGGCATCTAGTGGGTGGAGGTCAGGAATGTGGCTCAAAATCGTACAATGCACAGAACAGCCTCCCTGGATAACAAAGCATTACCTGGCCCAAGATATCAATCACGCCAAGTCTGAATAACCCTGGCCTATAGTCCACCGGCATTCAGGTTTGATTTATACAAAAAATTTTTAAAAAGTAGGGGGAGAGGGTAGTTAGAAGGATAAAATAGGTGATTGATGGGTGGGTGGGTGGGTGGATGTATGGACAGACAGATAGATAGAAAAACACAGACAACACCAGTACCATCAGTCATCAGTTATAACTGGGACACATTCTACTTGAGGACCAAGCACATCCCAAATAGGGTTACAAGAACGTGCAAAGAGAAAATGTGCTCACTTACCAGGTTAACCCACAGCAAACAGCTGCTGGGGAGCAGGTCTGACTGGTGAAACCACCACAGCCGCCTTCACTCTGTGGACTCATCTCCATCTGCCTCCATTGCGAAGGAAGCAGGGTCAGGGAGCCGCCCAGAGCAGTCCACAGCGGACAGTGAGTTGGGAAGGGGACACACTCCCTAAAGACCCCCCCAACTTGGGTTGCCCCCCCTTTTTATATATCCCCACTCTTCTGCATAGCACCAGTCACAAGTGTAATTCAGTAACAATTGGTATTATCAACTAAGAATTATCCCCCCCACCGGACTGTAAGCTCCATGACAGCTGGCACCTTGTGTGTCCTGTCCCCGGCAGCATCTCCAGCAACAAGCTGGAGTTCTCATTACTTGTTTGTCAAATGAATAAGCAACCACAGGTGACGACTGCACTATCAGAACTAGATCCCAACCAATGCGACTCTGACAAATGAGATGCCCCGAGGAGGGCTGAAATCAAGGCTGCCTCCCAAAATCTGGGTCATGTCATCACCATCCGTGGGGGTCACCTTTTCTTCTGTCTGGTTAGCTTCATCATCTGTTGCCTTAAAGCCAAATTTGGGTCTCTCCTGCTCCCAGCCATATCCAACCCACAGAGGACTGTGGGAAATGGTGCTTGAGAAAGCAAGTGGGAACACTCTGGGCCACGTGAAATCTGGCTCTGAAAGAACACAGGCGTAACCCAGACAAATGTGTGGACATGTTTAGCATCTTTATTTTCCTTCTAAGTACCAATTACTCATCCTGTGCCCAAATGGTGGCAAGTTTTCTTCCCCAAGGGGACAGATTGCAGACACCAGAGAGATGGGTAGAAGAAAGGTTGAGGGGGACACAGGATAAGAAGACTGGATGCCACCTTTGCTGCAGAGTGGGTGAGGGAGAGCGTCGGGGAGCGGCTACATTCCAGGGAAGCTGCAGCCTCCTGCAAGGTTACCTGCAGTGGGCACAGGCTCGAAAGCCATGGGGCAATAAAAGTGAGTCATCGTCACCCAGAGAGAACCAACTCAGCTGCCCGGGGCTCCATGAAGCAAGTCCCCAGATGCAAAGTTACTCACAATTCTGGAATGAGTTTTGCCTGAATAAAGGACATAAAAACGTCCATGCCCATAAAGACCGGCTTCTGTGTATAGCCAGCGTGGCTGCCAGAGCCAGAGTGACCAGCTGACAAGGGCCACCTGAAATGAGCCTCATGCTGGAGATAGTGTCATACCCTTTAGAGACATCTGTCCTCAGGCTCCTAACCCAGCCAGCTCCCTGGCTGCCTAGCTGGGTAACCTTGGGCAAGAACATCTCCTCTCTGATCTTCAGGTTCCACACACCTAAATGATCACTATGTGCCCTTCTTACTCTGAAATTCATGCAACAGCTATGAACAGCTCTGTGCATTATTCCTCCCAGGGTTGATGTTTGCATTTTAACCAGAAGTGTCTGCTCACTCCAGCAGCCTACTGGTGAAGGTTATAGGTGCCAGAATACAATTGTCCAGGTTCAAATCCTGGCCTCATCAACAATTACCTCTGTGACTTCAGGCAGGTTACTTAACCTCTCTGAGCCACTGTGTCTTTGACATAACCAACGGAAAGGCAAGAAATCTTCTCCAAAATCCCCAGCCCATCTTTTGATTGGATTCCCCACAATCCAACGTCTTTGTGCTGAGATTTCTGGGCCCTTCTGTTTGGGGCAGAAGCCAGAGCATCATGACAACCACCACCATCTGCTCCACAGAGCACCCCATCCTGGGAAGGTGTCTGTACTTGAACAAGAAAGTTTTGGTGAAGGCAGCAGCACCAAAAAGAGGTTTGGGCATGAGCTTTGAGCCTGCCAATCCCGGCTTCCACATTCGCACCAGGATGAACTGACTTGGTCAAGTGAGTGACTTAACCTGGGCCTCAGTTTCCCCCGCTACAACATGAGGATAATACTATTTATATGTTCCTCTTAAGGCTGAGAGTATCAGGAAGATGAAGCACAGTTTTCACAGTGCTTGGCACATAGCAGCCCCTCAATAAATGTTAGCTTTTATGCATCACTACTTCTACAACCTTGTGGAAAACCCCACGGGGCTGGCCCCTTTGCCCCGCTAACCATGTCCTCCCTCCCTTCACTCCCTCTTTCTCACTGCCATCTCTGAAGAGGAGCATCCCTGCCCCCCAAGTGAGCCCCTTGCACGCTGTTCCACTCCCACCACACAAGCCGGGTGGATGTCGGCACACCTGGTCCTTTGGCAGCCCACACTGCTTTGCTCTCCATTTCAGGCTGTGCACTCCTGATGCTGCCCAGGGCCTCCGTCCTACCCCGCCACCTCTTCCTCCCACCTGCATGCAGTGGCCACGTGGGTGCACTCATTGCTGTGGGCCGGCACCTGTGGGAGGGGAGCCCTGACCGCTGAGGGTGAATCAGGAGACCAGTACCCCTGCTCCCTCACTCCTTAATCTACTGCAATCTGGCTTCCTCCCTGGGCCACCCAAACCTGCCCAAGCCACTAGTGACTCCCACTCGCTAAGTCCAGCATCTTTTCTAGGGTCTTGCACGTCTCCTGGGAGCACAGAATTTTGATGACCACCTTCTCAACTCCTCTGACCCAGCACGCTCCCACTGTTCTTCCCCTTCCTGTTCAGATTCAGTCACTCCTACACTCTTCCACTCCACAAACATTTATGGAGCTTCTACCCTGAGCTGAACATCGCTGGGACAGGATAAAGAACGAGGCAGACCCTAAGGGGACAGTATGCTCCTACAGTAGGAGACTGCATCAACACCACCTAGACTCAAATCCCAGCTCTGCCAACTTGCTAACTGTGTCTCTCTCAGCAGCTTGCTTACCCTCTCTGGGTCTCAGTTACCACCTCCATACAATGGGGCTCAATTGTGGGACTTGCATGAATGCCTACCAGGTGTTTAGCACAGCAGGTTTCCATTGTTGCCCCACCCTAATGCATTTTCTGCTCAGCAGCCAGAAGCAAGATCTTGAAACATAAATTAGGTCTTGTCTGCTCACCTAAAACCCCTCTAAAGGCTTCCCGTTGCCCGAAGCATAAAATCCAGACTCTTCACAGTGACTCGTGTGGCCCTGGCAATCCTGGGACCTCATGTTGGGCCAATCTTGCCTTGGCTCAGAAAATTCCAGCCACACAAGTTCATTCCTCCAGCAGGACTAATTTTCTTTTCTCCACCCCCACTGCCCCGCCTCCCGCCCCATGCCACCAGGCTTTCTCTCAGCAGACCTTCCACACCCTCATGTCTCACCTTAAATGCCACCACCTCGAAGACCTCCCCTGACCACTAGGGAATAAGTAGTATTGGTGTCCCCCCGCTCCACATCCCTGTTACCAGTCCACTGGACCATCTCCCTGATGCTGAGGGTACTGGCTATTCCTGGCTCATACCCACTCCCCTCTCCAGGAGTATCCTTGGCTGAAGGGAGCTGCCTCACCTGGAAATCCCTGAGAGTTTATATAACCAACGGAAAGGCAAGGAATCTTCTCCAAAATCCCTAGCCCATCTTTTGATTGGATTCCCCGTGATCCAACAGGCAAGATTCCTTGCCTTCCCATGGCCAGTGATGATTGATGGGGGACAGGGAGCCCCAGCCCCCTTGTCTCTGGGCAGGACAGTGTCTGTGAGGCAGTTCCCACCCCAGAACTCCCCTGGGGTCAGGTCACAGCTGGACTTCTCCTGAAACCACCTGTTCACCCAGCTCCTTCCCTTCCTCCTGAGAGCATCCCCACAGCACACCACTTACACAGGAATCCGCAGTTCAGACTCTATTTCTGAGGAACCCAGATTAATACAGCTTGGGTCTTATCCTTTATCTTGGTTTCTCTCAGAACTTATCTTAATTCTTAATTCCATGAAATGTTTGGTACATTTCTTCTCTCTCCTCCACTACAGGGAAAGCTCCATGAGGGCAGGAATCACACCTGTTTAGTCCATCACTTCATACCCAACACCTGGCCTAGGGCTTGTGTGCAGGAGATGCCGGAAGACTTTTTCTTGAATTATTGAGATGGCACATCATCGGGCCTCAATAAAAACGGTAAGGATGTGAGCTTCATCTGAGATCTACTATGTCCAAATCCAGTGGGGAAGGCTGGATTTTTTTTTTTTTTTTAACAAACCCTTCAGGACATTTTACAGTTGAGCTGAGAAGCCACACGTCGAGGGACAGACAGACAGATAAATGAACAGGGAGACATTTAGATCAATAAGTTATAACATAACCACGAATCCCAGAGCTGTGTCCAAGAAGCTGAAAGCACAAAAGACTCTGCAATTCACTCTTTCTGGGAAAATCAGAAAGGTGTCAAGGAGGAGAGGATCTTTGAGCAACACCTTAAAGGGTGAGTAGAGTTTGCAGAGCACACAAGGAAGGAGGAGGGGTCCAGACAGAGAGGGCAGCCTGCATCAGAGGCTACGGCAAAGACGGGATGGCAAACAGGGAGCAGTGACAGTATGAGGACAAGCAAAGGGTGCAGGGGGTGTGAGGGGAGAGAAGCTGAGGTTGACATTGGGGCAGATGAGGGCCAGATGGGGAAGGACTTTGCAGGGTCTCTGAGGAGGCTGGAGTTTCTCCTGAGGCCACGAGGAGGCCCCAGAGGTCAGGCTGGGGACTGGCTGAAGTAGCTTCCCTTGGCCGCAAACAGCCCTGAGGGGGTTAGCAGTGAGGTGGCCGTGGCAATAAAGAGTTTATAAATTAATAAAAAGGCCTGAATGAGGGCCATAAGGGTGACTTATACCCTTTCTGTAGCACATCTCTTGGCTTGCATTAGAATTAGTGCATTTGTCACATCTCCCCAGTAAACTGTGAGGTGCTCGAATGGAACTAAAGCCTACTAATTCATTGGCTAAAGAGGGTTTCTCAACCTTGGCACCAGCAACATTTGGGGCTGATACCTCTCTGCTGTGGGGCTGTCCTCCGTACTGTAGGATGTTTAGCAGCATCCCTGGATTTCATCCACTAGGTGCCAGTAGCATCTCTAGATGCCCCAAATGTCTCCAGGCATTGTCCCCTGGCCACAAAATTGCCCTCGGTTGACAACTCCTGGGCTAAAGTAATGGGCCGTGGGGTTCACTGATCTTGGCTCCGCCACTTCCCAGCCGGTGCCTTGAGCAGAGTACTTCAGCTCTCTGTACCTCTGTTTCCTGACCTATCCAGTAGAGATAATGAAGTACTGACCTCATAGAGAGTCTTTGCAACAATCAAATACAATGATTCATGTGAAGTGCACAAGATAATCACTCGGTGAATACCAGCTATCACTGGCATTATATTTTAAGGAAACAAGCTTAGACTAAGGCTGGACACACACTAAGTTCTTAACATATGTCAGCTACTGTTGCTTCTATTATTATGTTCTTACTCATATATGTAGTACACCCTCTGGCACTTGGATGGGTCTTGCACATTCTTGCCAAATGAAGGTCAGTGGATTGGAATAAGAAAGGGGATGCCTAGGAAGTTATGACCTAGCCACTGCTGGCACTTTCTCATCATCTCTGGCACACCAAAAGTTTGGGGGTGGCTATGGTGCCCTCACTATAGCAACTACTCTCCCCACCCAAGAATTTCCTAAAGGTGTGTTCCAAAGAATACTAAACTCAAAAGCTATTTCTCCTAAAAAAGATTTTCAGGTCAGAAAATGCAAGATATCCCATTCCTTTTTGAACACATTTGGCACATTCAGTTAATAAAGGCTCTGAGAAGTCCTGCAGCCACCATTACTAGATTTTAAGCTCTGGAATCAGGGATCAAGTCTAACTCACTATAATATCCCCACTCCTTGAACATGTTGCACAAAAGAGGCTCTCAATAAGCATGTGAAAAATGAATAAATGAAATGAAATATATGAATGAACTTGTTAATTAAAAAGGCCAGTTTGGCTGTGTTTAACCCAGTGTTTTCCAACTTTCTGAACCACTGCACCATGGATATCCCCTAGGACTAGCCCCACCCCTGCCCCCAACACACTTTGGAAAACACAGCCCCTCCCTGGGATGTCAACGCAAAGGTGAGTGACTACCAAGGAAGAGCTACCCACAGTACACATTCCTGGCTTCTATGGTTCGCAGTGACTTCATCTTCAATTAAAATTAAGTGAAAACATTTTATTTTAGCTCCAAAATGAGCACAGAGCAATTGAAAAGAAAGTGCACCCTTAGAGACTCTTGACAAGAGGACTCCATTTTTAAAAGAAATGTGACAGGGGCTTCCCTGATGGCGCAGTGGTTAAGAATCTGCCTGCCAATGCAGGGGACATGGGTTCGAGCCCTTGTCCAGGAAGATCCCACATGCCACGGAGCAACTAAGCCCGCGCGCCACAACTACTGAGCCTGCGTGCTGCAACTACTGAAGCCCACGTGCCTAGAGCCCGTGCTCCGCAACAAAAGAAGACACTGCAATGAGAAACCCGCGCACCACAACGGAGTAGCTCCCACTTACCACAACTAGAGAAAGCCCTCGTGCAGCTATGAAGACCCAAAATCAGCCAAAAATAAATAAATAAATAAATAAAATAAATTTACTAAAAAAAAAAAGAAATGTGACAATCTATGTGCCATTTTGTGGGCAGTGAAGTGGTAAAGCAAATATCACCTGTACAGGTGACATCAACCTCACTCCTCACATCCAAAGAAATGTCTGTCACTGCAAAGGCCATAGTTCCTACACCCCAAAAGACTAAATTTTTCCCAGGTCGTGGTTCTGTTCAATGGCAATTCTGTCCAATGGCACTTAGGGCAAAGGTCAAGACAACTGCCTAATGCAAACTCAGTTCCAGGTTCTGATTTTTTTCAAATATATATGTTTAGTAAGTAAAATAAGCCATTGTGGAAAAATATGCTCCAGAGGCACAGAAGGCTTTGCAACAGAAATGGCAGGAACCTTAGTTGAAATGAGAGTTAACATCTGTACTGGGCTCACTGTGTATCAGATACCGTTCCAGGTACTTCTCATGTGCAAGCTCATCTAATCCTCACAGCAACCCTAACAAGTGGGTCCTAGTGTCATTCTTATTTTACAGATGAGCATACTGCAGCTCTGAGAGGTAAAGTGACTGGGCCCAGGACACACAGCCAGCGAAGGCAGTTGTCTTAACACTGCACTCTGCAACCTCAGTAATTGGCAGTAATCACCAATGCTATTTTTATTTTTAAGAAAAGTTTTAATATGCACTTTGATCATCCATTTATACCATTAATGCTGGAGTTAATTATCTGGTAGGCGTATGAAAGGTATGTGTAGTCAGTGTTCATGTCTATGCCTGAGATACATTAGATTCCTTCCGGTGCTTAACTCCTACCCCCTTGACTCCTAAGTGGCATGGAAGGCAAGATACAGCTACCATTTGGCAATAAGAGGTAATTACCAAATCTACCCCTATTGCCTTCCTTCATGCTCCTGGTATTTGCCAAAAAGGTTTAAACAAACAGAAAACTTCTGGGATACCAGCCTTACCTGCATAATTTTAATGAATCAACTCCAGAAGACATTCTAACAGTAACATCCCCACCTCACTCCCTGGCCTCCCCCCAACAAAAAAATTATTTGATCCCTTTGTAAACACTGGACTATGAACTTCACCTATAGTATCTCCCTTGATCCCTAGCTTAATCTGAATAGCAGATATTAGTCCCCATTTTACACATGAAAAGACTGAGGTTCAGAGTGGTTGAGGGTCTTGACCAAGGTTACAGCAGCTAGTAAAGGACACAGGGAGGGTTCTAAACCAGGTCTCTGTTTCCAAAAACTCCAGGTCCTGCTGCCTTACATAATTTTAGGTTAATTCACACAGTTAGCCCAGAAAAAAAATTTTAGTCAAATGTCCTTATAAGAGCTGGAGATATTATAAATGTTATTGAACTTGAGGTTCTGCTAGTTGAGAACTGTGACCAATTAAATAGCTATTTCTCTGTTCTGAGCTACATCAGGCTTGCTGGTAAGACTGGCAGGTCAGAAGACTGATGGTAATGATAACTCTGAGGTGTAATGCCATAAGGGAGAACAAAGACCAGATAATTGAGCTCAAATATGGGTGGGACATGGTGTTAAGGCTAACGATTTAAAAAATTGTATTAATAGTAACACTTCTGCTATCCTTTCTTTCAACGAGAATGTGACATGTAAAAAATTTTTTAGGTACTTCCCTGGTGGCGCAGTGGTTAAGAATCCGCCTGCCAATGCAGGGACATGGGTTCGAGCCCTGGTCTGGGAAGATCCCACATGCCGCGAAGCAACTAAGCCCGTGCGCCACAACTACTGAGCCTGCGCTCTAGAGCCTGCAAGCCACAACTACTGAGCCTGCGCCACAACTACTGAAGCCCGCGTGCCTAGAGCTCGTGCTCCACAACAGGAGAAGCTACCACAATGAGAAGCCCATGCACTGCAACAAAGAATAGCCCCAGCTCCCCACAACTAGAGAAAGCCCATGCAGCAATGAAGACCCAATGCAGCCAAAATTAAATAAATTAAATAAATAAATCTTTTTTTTTAAGTAAAAAAAATGTTTTTAAATTATTTTTCCCATGTTAATACAGGTCAAGTGGAGACATTAAATCTCTGTAGATTTCATTTCTTTTTGTTACAAACACATTTTGTCATTCAAACACACCATCTCTGAGACTACTCCTTGCTCTTGAAAGCCTAATACTAATGTATCAGCTGCTACAAGCTATTTCTTGTTCTAGTTGAAAGTTTCAAAAATCCCTAGGTAGACCATTTCTTCAAGGACTTTTACAAGGTTGCTGCTGTTTTCTAGGGAGCCCATCCCAAACTGTGGGAGTGAGTAGAGTTGGAAACGGGTCAATACCAGAACAGTCCTACGAATATTTGAATCAGAATAGAAAACTCATGTATTAATTCAACAAACTGTTTTTGACCAATTTTCTTGTGTATCAAGCACTGCTCCTGCCATTGTGGCTAGAAGCAGGGACAAAAGAGGACCAGACCTGACGCCATGGAAGTTTAAAACCTAGTGAGAAGGAGAGGGGGAGGTAAAAAAACAAACATACTAACACCTGTAATGGGTAGAATTATGTCTCCCCAAAAGATATATGTTCAAGTTCTAACACCCGGTACCTATGAATGTGACCTTACTTGAAAATAAGGTCTTTGCTTATGTAATCAAGCTAAGATGAGGTCATGCTGGATTAGGGTGGGCCCTAAACCCAAAGACTGGTGTCCTTATAAGAGGGAAATTTGGACACAGACACATGGGGGAAGAGGCCATGTGAAGGCAGAAGCAGAGGTTGGAGAGATCTGCAAGTCAAGGAAAGCCAAGGATTGCTGGTAACCACCAGAAGCTAGGAGAGAAGCAAGATCATCCCTAGGGCCTTTGGAGGGAGCATGGCCCTGCTGACACCCTAATTTCAGACCTCTGGCCTCCAGGATTGCAAGGGAATAGATTTCTGTTGTTTTAAGCCACCCAGTTTGTGGTACTTTGTTATAGCAGCCCTAGGAATGGAACACAACATCTAATATGATATTGGAGAATGACAAATGGTATGAAGAACAAAAAGCAGGATAAGGAGATGAAGAGTGACTGGGGAGGGAGGGGCTATCCTTTTTTCTTTTTCACATCATTTTTTTTAGATTTTTTTATGGAGTTATAGTTGTATAATTTTTTAAAATAAATTTATTTATTTATTTTTGGCTGCATTGGGTCTTCGTTGCTGCGCGTGGGTTTTCTCTGGTTTCATCAAGCGGGGGCTACTCTTTGCTGCGGTGCGCAGGCTTCTAACTGCGGTGGCTTTTGTGGTAGCTTTTCTTGTTGCGGAGCATGGGCTCCAGGTGCACAGGCTTCAGTAGTTGCAGCATGCAGGCTCAGCAGTTGTGGCTCACGGGCTCTAGAGCACAGGCTCAGTCATTGTGGCGCACGGGCTTAGTTGCTCCGCAGCACATGGGATCTTTCCAGACTAGGGCTTGAACCCGTGTCCCTTGCATTGGCAGGCAGATTCTTAACCACTGTGCCACCACGGAAGTCCATATAGTCGTATCATATTATATGTTACAGGTGTACAATATAGTGATTCACAATTTTTAAAGGTTATGCTTCATTTATAGCTATTATAAAATATTGGCTATATTCCCTGTGTTGTACAATATATCCTGGCAGCTTATATATTTTATACATAATGGTTTGTACCTCTTAATCCTCCACCCCTATATAGCCCCTCACCACTGGTAACCACTCGTTTGTTCTCTCTGTGAGTCTGCTTCTTTGTTTTATTCGCTAGTTTGCTGTATTTTTTAAATTCCACATAAAAGTGATATCATATAGTATTTGTCTTTCTCTGCCTGACTTATTTCACTTAGCATAATACCCTCCAAGTCCATCCATGTTGCAAATGGCAAAATTTCATTCTTTTTTATGGCTGAGTAGTATTCCATTGTGTGTGTGTGTGAGTGTGTGTGTATACACATACATACATACACACCACATCTTCTTTATCCATTTGTCTGTTGATGAGCACTTAGGTTGCTTCCATATCTTGGCAATTGTAAATAATGCTGCTATGAACATTGGGGTGCATGTATCTTTTCAGATTAGTGGTTTGGGTTTTTTTTTTTAATATATACCCAGGAGTGGAATTGCTGGGTCATATGGTAGTTCTATTTTTAGTTTTTTGAGAAATCTCCATACTGTTCTCCATAGTGGCTGCACCAATTTACATTCCCACCAACAGTGTATGAGGGTTCCCTTTTCTCCACAGCCTTGTCAACATTTATTTGTGTTCTTTTTGATGATGGCCATTCTGATAGGTGTGAGGTGATATCTCATTGTGGTTTTGATTTGCATTTCCCGGGTGATTAGGGATGTTGAGCATCTTTTCTTGTGCCTGGGAGGGGCAATTTTAGATAGTTCGGTCAAGGTCAGGTGACAGTACATAGGCATAGAATTGTCAAATCAGTCCCACGAGATCCAGAGGTTATCTCATCAGCTTGGGCTACCATGACAAAATACCAGAGACTGGGTGGCTTAAAAACAACAGACACTTACTACTCACATTTCTGAAAGTTGGGAAGTCCAAGATCAAGGTGCTGGCAAGGCAGGTTTCATTCTGAGGCCTCTCCTCTTGACTTGTAGGAGGCCTCCATCTGCTGTGTGCTCACATGACCCCCTTCTTTGTGCTTGTATGTATAAACTTAATTACTTCCTTACAGCCACACTGGAAGCTGGGGCTTCAACGGACGATTCAGTGGGGGCACACACATTCAGTCCATAATAGAGATCTTAGCCAAAATCAAACTCTACTAATAATTCAAAAGATAGAGTGACCATGAGACCCAGGTGAAGCAAGAAGTTTGAGATGGCCAGCAAAACTCCTCAAGTCCTTCTTTGTGTAATAGGACACACACTAGCCCAGGCTCACATACGTGCCCTCTATGTGATGAAAGCAGGACTATTTCAGTGATACAATAGGTCCATTTCATACTCTAATAATTACATGGTTGACACTGACATTTTCCATAAATCCCATTAATTCCAAGTTTGTTTATCATACGTAAACTCAACCAACCAGGTATGTCCTACTAAAAGCATTCCATACCATGAATGAGGACCAGAACCAGCCACGTAATACAATATGAAAATGAGGGCCCCTTTGTTCAAATATTATTCATTTCAAGGTGGTAACTGCAGAGCATTTATACCAAGTGTAGGGCCCTTCTAAGCACAGGGCCCTGTGTGACTGATTAAGGACCCTCCCTTGTCTTTCTGTGATGAACACCATCAAGAGGACCCACGAGCACATTTACTAGGAGATTTGACCTTATCATTTCTTTCTTTTATTGTTCTCTCTACCCTGGCTTCCCCAGGCTAAAGAAAGGGGGATGATGGACCAGCTGCAACCATTCTTTTGAAGGAGGGGGGAAGGGACTGAAAACAAGATCAGAGGTGTGATGAGACCTCATTGGCAGACTTTGAGCAGGGGAGTCACATGACCTAACTTTACATTCCTGCATGTCACTCCACCTGTAGTGAAGAGTAAACAAATGAAGACATTCCTCATGACCCTGAAAATAACAGAATCATGGAAGAAATGGCCAGAACTGCCCCATTCAGGCCTAGCACAGCAGGTAACAGAAAGCTTCTATGTTAATGGTCTGATTTTGAATTACACTTTCATCTCCATGACTATTTTTTAATGCCTGTCCCCTAGTAAATGGTTAGCTCTGTGAAGAAAGAAGTGACTTGCCTGTAACTGTCTCTCTAGTGGTTAGAACTGTGCCCGGCACATATTAACACTGAATAAATATTTGTTGAATGAATTAGTATTTTTGAAGCCAAAAGTTTTTGTTGTTGTTTTCTCTTGTTTTGTTAATTGTAGTAAAATAGACGTAACAAAATTTACCATTTTAACCATTTTTTAGTGTGCATGTCAGTGGCATTAAATACATTCACAGTGTTGTGCAACTATCACCACTATTCATCTCTAGAACTTTTCATATTCTAAACTGAAACTCTGTACTAATGAAACAATAGCCCCCATTATCCCCTCCCCTCCAGCCCTGGAAGCTCAGAGAAATTGCAACCTCCCAAGGTCACAGTGCTAAGCAGCAGTTTGGGACTGGAGTGCCAGTTCGGAAGGTATGAGAGACGTGAACGATTTGCTTTGCATCTTTCATAAACTTTGTATCCTTAAATCATATCTTGATGGGATTTGGCCTGGCAAGTAGGACAAAAAAACCACATTTACAGGACAGAGGTGCTAAATATCACATATTTTCCCTTTAGAACATGAAAATAATAAAAATCAGTAGGCATTAATTCCCTCCTTCCTATGAGCAAGAATCCTGGAATCCTGAGTTCATTTTTACCTAACAGCAACTTCAGGGGATCCAAAGAGTCATCCAAGGCCACCAAGATTGTAAAACTCCTCTGAAATGCACATTAATTATTCAGATTCACCAAGAGTCGTTGACCAAATTAAGACAGACAGATGATTAAGCAAACTGAGTTTTCAATAAGTACAAGAACAATTTGCCTGTATGTAAGTTACCCCACAATAAACTTCGTAATCGCACCTTATGGAGTTGCCTGCTTCATTTTTCAGTCTCAAAGTTCCTTCCTAGTTCGAAGGATATTATTAAATATCTCCACCTTCTAACAAACCCATAAGAACAATGGCATAGGACATTTGTCATCCAGAAAGTCTCAGAAAAATCTACAATATGTAAAATCCACTAATATCAAAGCGAGCTCTCTTTCAAAAGGCAAGGAAACTAACACACTTGAACCACATAATCCTTCAAACACACTGCGGGGAGATGTTATCCTCTATCCCATGCAAAGGAGGCATCTGAGCCAGAGAGGTTCATTTGTTCATTCCTTCCTTCCTTCATTCATTCATCCAACAAATACTGAGCACTCCCTATGGGTGAGGATTGTTCAGGGTGCTAGGGATACAGTGGTGAACTCAGGAGTCCAAGTCCCTCATTTCATGAAACTCAGTTTTGTTTGTCAGTCCTCCCAGCCCAACTCCAGCCTCCCTGTTCTGACTTCCTCCCAATCCCACGGCAGCCCACCCAGCTGGCCCCAAATTACTAATGGTATGGGTGTGTTCTTGCCTCCCTGGCCCCACTGCACTCTTCAGGACCAAACATTAGATTTATGATAAACATGTACTACTTCCAGTGATTTGACAGCCTGTCACCTCCCCACCACCCTGGAGGAATTTCACTAACTTCTTCAAAACCTAATTCAGAGCCCCCGAGTCTGACCTTCATGGCTTGAAGAGTTCAAGGAGATTGTGTCAGTGGAGAGAAAAAATAAGCTTTTGAATTTAAAACACTTTTTTTGGGGGGGGGGATATGGGGATATATGTATACATATAGCTAATTCATTTTGTTGTATGGCAGAAACTAGCACACCATTGTACAGCAATTATACTCCCATAAAGATATAAAAAAACAAGTACACCTGCAACTAATATAACACTGTAAATCAACTACACTTCAAATTTTTTAAATAATAAATAAATACAAAACAATATGGAAAAACAAAAATAAAAAACTGAGATATTAAAAAAAAACACTTTGGGAGTTGTCTCCTCAATAAGTTCATGGCATAGGAAAAAGGCAGAGGGGAAGTAAGGACTCTGTTACTTTACAAAGATTCAAGAAACACAACAGCCAAATGCCAGGGTGTGGACCATGTCTGGATCCCGATGGGAAAACCCATTATAAAAAGACATGATGGGGGGCTTCCCTGGTGGCGCAGTGGTTGAGAGTCCGCCTGCTGATACGGGGGCACGGGTTCAAGCCCTGGTCTGGGAAGATCCCACATGCCATGGAGCAACTAAGCCTGTGCGCCACAACTACTGAGCCTGTGCTCTAGAGCCCTCGAGCCACAACTACTGACCCCTCGCACCACAACTACTGAAGGCCACATGCCTTAGAGCCTGTGCTCCGCAACGAGAAGCCACCGTAATGAGAAGCCCACGCACCGCAACAAAAAGTAGCCCCCGCTCGCCGCAACTAGAGAAAGCTCGCGCTCAGCAATAAACACCCAACGCAGCCAAAAAAAAAAAAGACATGATGAAGACAATCCAAAAACTGAACTACAAACCAGGTGTTACATGAGATTAAGGAATTACTGTTGATTTGTAAAATGTGATGATCACTGTAGTGATATACGAGAATGTCCTTTACTTTATAGAGATGTCTCGAACTGTTTAAGGGAGAAATATCATGTTGACTTCGATTTGCTTCTTTTTGTTTTGTTTTGTTTTGTTTTTGGCCATGCTGCGTGGCATGTGGGATCTCAGTTCCCTAACCAGGGATCAAACCCGTGCCCCCTGCAGCGGAAGTGTGGAGCGCTAACCACTGGGAAACCAGGGAATTCCCAGGATTTGCTTTAAAATAGTATAGCAAAATATAAAGGTGAATGAAATATGCAAGAAATTAATAATTGTTAAATCAAGAACAGCACTATCCAACAGAACTTTCTGCAGTGAGGGAAATGTTCTGTATCTAAGCTGTATGATATGGTAGTCAGGAGACAAAGGTGGCTGCTGAGCCCTTGCAGTAGCTACTGAGACAAGAAACTGATTTTTTTTTTCCAATTAGTTTAAGTTTAGATAGCCACTTGGTCTATGATGACTATATGAGGTTTCATTTATTCTCTCTACTTTCATGCATGCTTGAAGATTTTTATAATAAAAATTTATAAAAATGACTTAGCAAAAGACCACATTTTGTCCCTGGGTAACCTTGGGCGTGTGGCTCATTCTCTTTTAGTTTTCTCATCTGTAAAACGGGTATTCTTAACTGCTGCCCTCCTCACGCTCTATTGTAAAGCCTGAAATTTCACGTGCTGCCTTGGCCTGTTTGAGCCTCACAGGGCCCCAAAGGCCTTACTGTGGGTTCCCCTGCTGTTGCCATATATGCCCCCTTCCAGAAGGAAAGGCTCCCCACCTTGTCACTCAGGGCAGCAACCCAAGGGTCCCTAACCCGCACCTGAACTATCTCTATAAAACAAGTACACCTGTCTTACACAAGGAGGCAAGGAAGCCCCCCAGTTCTAATGAAGACCTCCAAGCAAATTTGCAGAAAATCAAAATGGACTGTATCTTCTACCTGTGTTTATATGACAGGAACAAGAAGGCTTAACCACAAGAAACCAGTATAAGCTGCCTGAACTTCAAAATTGGGACAAAGTTTGCTCTACATACCACTACCATCTCATTGTGATAAAATCCCCACCTGCTGGTGCCATATTGGTTCAGCCTGTTTGGACCCAGATACCAAATGGCCAGACAAGGCAGAAAAGAGGTGTGAACTGCATTCTGGGAAATCCCCACTCATTTCCATGAATCGGATGACAAAAGACTCCCGCCCCCAATAACCTCCTTCATCCTTTCCTATAAAAATCTTGTCCCTGCTTGTAATCAGGAAGAAGTTGTCTTTAGAGCATGAGCTCCCCTTCTCCATTCTCTGGCCATTGAATAAAAGTCTGTCTTGCTTGCACCAAATTCAGTTTCCTTATTGGCAGTTTGAACCTGAGCAAGGAAGAACTCCCTGACTGAACCAAGAGGGGCGTCGGTTCAGCTAGGGCCCCACAAGGAGGGCCTTGCATCTCATTCGGTAACAACCTGCCTAATTCCCCTGTTGCTAAGACAGCTGCACCACATTCAGTCTGCTGAGTGAAACCCTAATGGGTTTCACTTCCCTGCTGGCCCAAGAAGTCAATCACATCCTCCTCGGGAACCAAGGGTCACCTTACCCTCCTGTTACTACCCAATCTGCCCACCACGGTCCTTGCTTGTTCATTCAGAGAAAAACCCCCGTGGCCCTGCAGGGCATGCAGGGTCCTCCTCCCCCGGGGCTGTAAGTACATGTGTGACTCATAAGCAGCTGTCCATCTCATCTGTGCAGTGTTGCCGTGTTCTGCGTTCAGGCAATTTCATATTATTTAGGGTGGGAGATTCCCTCCCTCACCAGTGGAGTGACTAGAAGACAATCAGAATACCCCTCCCCCATCTAAGAAAGTATTTTTGAGGATTACTTGAAATACATACACAAAAGTGCTTTTTAAATCTCAACACATGAGTTAAATGCAAGGCATTGTAAGTTAGAACGCAAGGGATTGTAAGTATTGCTCTTGGTTTTGTTAATTCTCTGGCAATTGAAAAAAGAATTCTCAGATTAGTAATAGTAATACTAACTGGTGGGTGAATACCTTGCCCAAGTTTATTATTTACACTTTATTATTTAACTTTTTGATGGTCAAATAGAATTGTATCACACATTATATTCTCGAAGGCGTGGTTTTTTTCATGCCACAATAAATCATAAACATATTTTCACTGCTGTTTAATCCCTTTTAAGAGCCCTACAATGTTCCAATGTGTAAAAATATCTTAATTCAACCAACCTCCTAGCCGATCTCATTCATTTCCAGGACTTTAAATATCATCTAAGTGGCGCTGGTTTATGAATGTATGTCTCTATCCCATTCATTCCTAAATTTGAGATTCGTACACGCGACTGCCTGATTGCCCTCTCCACTCTGATATGTCATAGGCATCACAAACTTATTGAGCCCCAAACAGAACCCCTAATTTCCTCCAGTTTCTTGTATCCAGCTTTTTCATTGTTTTCCCTCATTAATAAGTTAAATAAAGTTCTCACACATGTTCACTATGCATTTTATAAAAACTATGCTTTTCAACATTTTGAGAATTACATTTTAACAATCATCATGAAGATATGGTAATCACCACCCTCCTTTATGTTACTTTTTGTACTTTTCAGATTATTTCTGGAAAGGAAGGAGTTACAACAGTCCATGACTCCCTCCTTCCCAGCCGGGGAGTACCTGGAAATGAATGGCCTCCACCATTCATTTCAAGACTTCCTTGAAAACAGGCTAATGGTATTTACTAGAAGAGACCAGGGAGAGCTTATCTCTAAAATAATTTTAGCAGGATGTACCTGGCTTGTCTAGATTGCTTACTGAGAGTAAACGTGGAATTTGTGGACAATGACTGGCTAGAGAATAGGAAGTAATCACACAGGCACTTCTACCTATGTAATTAATGGAGGATAAAACTGGGAAACCACAAAGCCAAAATTGCTTCACCTGAGGACAATGATCCATACCCATCACTGGGAACTCACTGATTAATCCAAAACTAACCCAGAACAACTAGGAAGCTGTAGCTGACAGATTTGGGCTCCTTCATAAAAGGAATGCAATGTTTGTGCCTACATCTTGCTTGCAATCTTTAATCACTAGTAAGGATAAGCATTAGATTATATGTATGATTCACTTGAGGTTGATTTGACTCGTCAATTCTCTGTGCTAATATAATTTCCTTAAGAAAATTTCCCAAAGTGAGAATTACTTAAAACTCTCACTTTGAAAGAGAAAACTTTTTAAAATTGAAATTGATTTTTTGGAAATAGCAATCTTGAAAGTGGAAGAAAAGGTATGCACCATTAAAATTCTGATCCATACTGTGATGTTATCCCCACTTCAGAGAGTCTTGTCCACTTTCAATGATACCAACAGAGCATGAGTGTGCCCCCTTCACACACACTCACACACCAGCTCTAGGCTCAGTATCACCTTTGCCACCATGATCAGTGGAAAACAAAGGCGTCTCATTTCTGGAATAAGAGTGATCAGACAGTCTGGGGAAGAGAACTCAGCCAAGTCCCCCCAAATTATGATGCCATTTCCTTGGAGGGGGTCAGAAGAGCACATCAACAGTCTATCAGCCATTTCCCCATATCTGCCTTCCCAAAGGACCTAACAGTAGGCACCTGACAACTGCTCACCTCAGTTACACCTGGCAACAACTCTCGGAGAAACCAGACATTCAACAAGAGTAGAAGCCTTTGAACCAAGTGTAAGAGACCTATGCACTGTAGATACCAGAGCCCTGGAATACGGGCTGGGGCCCTGGAGCTCTCTTGGGCGTGCCATTTCACTTTTCTGGGATATACAATTCCGGGAACTGTTGGTCAGAAATGAAATGAACTTCAGAGGCAACTCTGCCAGCTCTCTGATTTTATAGGAGAGGAAATCAAACCTCAAAGCGTTTAAGGTTCACCTTTTCTTCATTCAACAAGTATGTGTTGAGTGGCTAATGTATTCAGGGCCGGGCTTTGTGCGAGGAGGTGGGGATAGAGAAGAAAACAAGACAGGATTATCCCTGACCTCGCAGAGCTTAGTCTAGTGCTGGGGATGGGGAGGTATTTCTTCACATAATTTCAGGGACCACTTGGAGAATCTAATGAACTCTCTCTTTACAAAAAAATTAAGTAATTGTACATGCACATGCCCCCCACATGCACAGAGTTCAGCCTATACATTCTGGTAGATTCACTGACTCCTAGAAGCCAGCCCATCCACGGATCCCCCAATTTAAAAATCGTTCATTAATGCAAACCATACTGTCGTTGCACTAAGCCATTATATTTCGAATCCTTACACCAGTCCATCAAATAGAAATTAATAGTCTCATTTTATGGAGGAAGAAACCAACACGCCAGACTTAACAAACATGTTCAGATCACACTGCACGCCTGTTACATCAGATCGGTTCTCTGTGCGCAAGTAACAGAAATTTGCTCTGGCAAATTCACGAAGAAAAGGAATGAATGGAGAGAATGTTAGGTAACTTGAAGAACCAAAAAGAAGGCTATGGAATTGGGCTCAAAACAGTAGTAATTCGGGCAGCTCCGCAGCTTTACTTTTCCCCCCAATCTCTCAATGACTGTTGTTAAAAAACAACAGGCCAAAATGGAGTCGCTTATGCTTTCCCACGTCACCAAACCAAGACTGAACTTAATCACAGTTTCCGCTCTCCCAGAAATGGAGTCTTAAACCAGCCACTCAGGAATTGCCCGGTCAGCACTAGTGCTATTACCGGCAGAAACTGTTAACAACTTCCGGGAAATAAAACTAGAATCTGGGTAATAAAATAAAGTGTAACCTTTTGTTTTTCCTTTGGGCTTTGTCCATTTTCACTTGCTCACAGGACGCTGCGTGCAGAGGCCTCACACCCGGCAACTCAGACCAGCGTTCTTCAGCGGAAATGGCGGCGCCGGCCCCTCAGCACGACAGGCCGTGCGCAGAAGCGCGCACACGGCACCTCGATTCAAGATGGCGGCCGCGGGCTGTGCGCAGAGAGGCTTCACCCTGCACTGGGAGCTGGAGCCGTGAGCTGCGCGTGCGCGTCTGCGTCAGACCTGGGGAAACCCCGCCTCCTCCCGGCTATAAAGCTGCCCTTCCCACAGCCTTCTGGCGAGGGTATCTACTCCGAGCTGACGTCTCTCCATTCTTTGCTCCAAGAGTAAACCTTTCCTTTGCTTCTGAACCAAACTCGGTCTCGGTCTCATTCTCTTGGCTCAATGGACACTGGACAGAAAGAACGCTTGTTGGGGACCGATTCAGGAGGGTAATAGGTCATCTGCCTGATAGACCACCCCCCACCCCCCCATCCCGTCATCCCCTAAAGAAAAGTGACCTTGCAGTAACCAACCCACTTTTTGCCTAGTATAACTTCCTTGTTCCTGCTCCCTTCTGCCTGTAAAAGTCTCTCATTTTGTACAGCTGCTCGGAGTTCCTTTCTATCTGCTAGATTGGATGCTGCCTGATTCTAATTGATTTTTGTTCAAATAAACTCTTAAAATTTTTAATATGCTCTAGATTATCTTTGAACACTGTCCTCAAAATTTAGAGCCGTGAACCATTGACAAAGTCTCTCTTTTTTTGGTATTTTATTGAAGTATAGTTGATTACAATGTTGTGTTCATTTCTGCTATACAGCAAAGTGATTCAGTTACATGTATATATACATTCTTTTTCATATTCTTTTCCATTATGGTTTATCACAGGACATTGAATATAGTTCCCTGTGATATACAGCAGGACCTGTTGTTTATCAAAGACTCTCTTCTTGACCAAACTTGTCAGGCTCCTCTGACCGCTCTTTTCAATGAGGCCTCAACCTTCGGGCTTTCATGTTCATTGCATTGCCTGGTTTTAGCAAAAATCCTGTCAAGTCAATTTAGCCAGACTCTCCACCCTCAAAATCTGATCAAATTCCTCATCTGCCACCATTCCCCAGGTACTATCTGATCACCTTGGGCTATCTTCAGCAAGATTCCTGTTAGGTCAGTTTAGCAAGAATTACCCTACCCTCTTTAGTAATTTTCCATCCACTGACCACTCCCCTCCTTAGCTCCTTGGCTATAAATCCCCACTTTTCATGTTGTATTAGGAGTTGAGCCCAGTCTCTCTCCCCTACTTCAAACTCCATTGCAGTAGCCCCTTGAAGAAAGTCTTTGTTATTCTTCTTCAGTAAGTGTCAGAAAAATGTTTTTTCTTTGACACCATAGAGTAGATTCCCCCGGTTGGCTCATGTGACCACATGTGGCCAAGGGACAGTCCTTGCAAGGCTGTGTACTGTGGGAGAGCAGATCTCTGAAAGAAGTGGGATGCATTAACTTTTAAACCAAAGTAGGGAGACCAAAAATGCCAACAAGTTTATAGTAAAAATGGCAGGTGTAGAATCATGGTTTGTAAGCAAATCTGACCAGGGTATGTTCACCCTCTTTTCCATTTTCTGATTTGAGCAGAAGTCAGGCTCATTGGTAGTCAGTCAACATAACTAATCAATGCTTCTCTCTGCCCTTAATTTGTGATTCAATTATCCTAATGATGTGCCAGAAATGTTTAGTCATCTCTGACCTGCGAGCTCTCAGAAAGTAAATACAAAGCCAAATGGATTGTTAGGCTGTGTCCCCAGCCTTGGATGAGTCTAATGAGTATAGAGGTGTCATGGAAAAATGTAGTTTTGCCTTCTCAGCATCAATCCCTCCTTCTTCTGATAACAGCATCCTGACTCCCCTGCTCTGTCCTGACTCCCAAGAGGGAGTATAAGACCCAGGTTTGGCCAACCAGAAATACTCAGCATTAGTCCCAGGACTGAAAACATTTGGGCAATTATTGGGAAATCCATATTTTTTCCTGGGTTTGCTAGCCTGCAAAGGAAAGACTTGGGCTAATAGTTGTTTATTTCACCACTTAAGCACCTAGATCCAGCCAGGCCTGAAGATCTCTAAACTTTTCAGTTAGGTCATTCAATGCTATTTGTGTGTGTGTGTGTGTGTGTTTTAATATTAAGTTTATCACTTGGAAACAAACAAAAAAGTCTAGTATAAAGGTGTTCTACCATGTCTAATCATGTAGGGATACCAATGACTTTTTGTTTGATAGTAAAGGTGTTTTGTTTGCTTTTTGATTAACCACATAATATAACATAGGCACAGAGTAAGAAGAAAAACACAGGACAGCAAAATGACAAAGACAGCCACATTTGTACCCCAGCTGACACTTTCCCTGTTCCATCTGTCTCTGTTTCCAGGCTCCGTTTTTATAGTCACCCGATATTATCAGGATGCTGGGTTATGTACCATTCACAACTTTGAAGCATAGGAATATACCACCTATTTTAAATAAATTAACAAAACTAAATAACTAAGGACCCAGGACCTGAATGTATTTTTGTCAAATACAAATGATTTGCATATTAAGAGGCACCTTGAAAGAAGGTGATGCAAAACCCAGTGGAATAAACTAATAATGGTGGAACTTCAGGTGTTCATCTAATACAATGAACTGAATGTTTATGTCCCCCAAACTCATACGTTGAGATCCTAACTCCTGACGTGATAGTATCAGGAGATGAGGCCTCTGGGAAATGACTAGGTCATGAGGGTGGAGCCCTCATTAATGGGATTGGTGCCGTCATAAAAGAGACCCCCACAAAGCTCCCTTTCCATTATCCATCATGTGAAGAGACAGCAAGAAGACGCCGTCTATGAACCAGGAAGCAAGTCCTCACCAGACACCGAATCTGCTGGCACCTTAATTTTGGACTCCCCAGCCTCCAGAACTGTAAGAAAGAAACGTTTGTTGTTTACGCCACCCAGGCTATGGTATTTTTGTTATAGCAGCCCAAACAGACTAAGACGTCTAGTATAGAATTATTGCGCATCTACCATGTGCCAGACAAGATGCTATGACACAAAAATATACAAGTGTTCTCTTCTCTCAAAGAATTTACAACTTCAGGAAGAAATAAGTAATGGAACTGTTACACAGCAGAAAGGGAAGTAATAAAATGAAAACATTTCTTGGACACCTAACCTCTGGGGAGGGAGACAGCCACCAGGAGAGGCTTCCTCTGGGCCCAGCACATTATTTCTAGCCCTAGCACAGTGTCTATCACAAAGTGATTGCTCTGTAAATATTTCCTATGCAATGAACAAGCTGGGATGACACCTGGGCCTTTAGGGACCTTGGATCTGCCTCCTTGGATGCTGCCCCTGCAGCTCTCTCCAAAGGGCGCTCCATCAGCCTGAGAGGGGCTGCCAACATGCTAGCTTAGCTTACTCAGCTGTGGTCTCTCCTTGGATCATTAACAACCTATTTTCAGGGCAGTAGGCTCCTGACTCCTAGCAATTAGCCAGAGAGTTTTGCACAAGATAAACAAACACAGGATTGCTTTAGGGCAAAACTCAGGTTCTATATGTTATAGTCTAGGATTTTTGAAGGCTTGAAGAGTGAAGGCTGGGAGTTGGGGTGTGTTCTGAGCCTGGCTGCAGCTATCCTAGAACAATTCCAAAGGAAGCTGAGAAGGTAGAGGCATCGACCAGTGACCCCCTAATTGTGTTGATCAAAGTGAATGAATTACAGTGAAAAGCCAACTCCATGGGCTGGAGGACCCAGTGCTCATCCACCTGGCAGCACACGTATGTCCAGGAACTCAGCCCACACATTATAAAGGGTGTGCATGAGCACTATTGGCCAAGCAGAGGAGGGAAGAAATTGAGTAAGGAAGAGGGGACAACAGCTCAGAGAGGTGAAAAAGCGGAACTGGATAGTAGCTTCAGGTATATAAGTACTGTGTGCATGTGTCTGTCTGTCTCTGTTTGTCTGTGTACATGTGTGTTCACTCTTCATGCCCCCGTCAGGGCAGAATTCCCATTAGGCACAGGGGGCACAATACCTAGGGCCCATGACTCTTTAAGTATCTTTTTTTTTTTTGGCTGTGCTGCACAGCTTGTGGGATCTTAGTTCCCCAACCAGGGATCAGGGATTGAATCTGGGCCATGGCAGTGAAAACGCCCAGTCCTAACCACTGGACAGCCAGGGAATTCCTAAGTATCATTTTTAAATTTTATTTTAAAATCAGAAGAAACAAATGAATATGACAACAATGATTCCAGCCTGGGTTTTATTCACCTCTATACCAACACAGCTATAAAATATTATTTTTATATTTTTTTATGGAGGAAGAGGCCCATGATGGCAAAAGTGCCTAGAACCCATAAAGTGGTAAGGTGCCCACGGCCCCAGTATCTAAAACACTACACGAGTTGACAAAACTCAATAAACTGCTGAATGAAGGAGTGAACTGTAAGTGGTCCTGTTCGACCGGAAAGCAGGACAAGTGTTGGATAGACAAGAACTAGTGGATGACCTTGACCGCTGGTTAAAAAGCCCGGACATGATCTTACGGGATACGGGGAGTCCTGAGAGGTGAGTGACAGTCCAGCTGGAGCTTGCAAAGCCTCCTCTGGCCGTTCTGGAGGAAGGTAGAGACTGGAGGCAGGGCCAGCACTGAGGTGGAAGCAAGGAGGACACTCAAGGAGCAGGAGGCCCTTTTGGTAAAGCATCACTTCTGGCCAGTGTTTCCCAAAGTGCAGCACCCAAACCTCTGCCAGCACTTGGACAATTTGGGGCAGCAAGTTCCCATGGCGTCAGACAACCTCCCTCTTCACTCACCTCCCAGTGCTGCTTGTTCCATCAAGGGAAAAGTCTGTTTGGTGAAAGTCTATCTTTAAACCCTCTCTAATCCTGGCTCATATCCCTTTGTAACCGTGGGAACAGGACCAAGGTCTTCGGGGGCAACTGTATCTGCTTATTACTTGATAATGTTATTTCTGTTTTCATCGTATTTATTTGCCAAGTTGTCTTCCGTTTATACCAAGCAATCCTGGATTTTCCATTTATCATAGTGAGATCAAGTTTCTTGCTAAAAGAATTATCTGAATAAATAAAAGGGCAAGTCAATTAAAAGTAACATTATGAAAGCAGTTATGGAGTCTGTAGACAAATATGACTAAAATAAACATCAAGGTGGTACTCAAACGTCTGGAGTTTGGGGTACGTTTTTCTGTGCAAAAGGCGAAACCTGATGTATTGTCCTATGTTTTCTCTCGTTCTCCGCCTCACCAATTGTTCCAGAAATGCTTATTCTGCAGACAGACTTGCAGGCCTTGGAGCAGAAAGAAGGCACTCCCAGGGAAGCCCCTGGCACACACTCAAGATTCCGGAAGAGGAAGATTTGCCCTCCCGCTTCCACCTCTTCTCTCCTCTCTAGATGACAGCAGACATCCGAGACCAGGACAGTGTCAAGAACTGCAGAGGGTCAGAGATTTTAGCCCTCTTCCATGCTAACAAGTTAGTCAACCATAGTTTTATGGATATTGGTAAAAGACATGAGACTCCTGCATCAGAAAAAAAAGGACAGTTTATTCCTCACAGAAGTAGCCAGAGTATGAACATTTTTCGTGCTGGTTCCCCCAACCCAAATTCTGACAGGGCATCATGAAGAGGGTCAGGTTATAGCTGCACACACAGTAGGTTGCAATATAGGAGAGGACCCCTTAGCTTAGGGAGCCTGAACCTCTTATAACAGGCAGTAAGCAAGCCAGCCCTTTGCTCCAGAGAGAGGCATTATCTTAATTATGTTGGACAGTAAGCATGCCTGCCCTTTGACCTGAGGGACATACCATCTCTATCTTCATTACACAAACATGCTTGAAAAGTCCAGAGCAAAAGGCAGTTAGTGCCTTCTTCATAACGTATGAAAAAGAGGCCCATGGAGAACAGCCTCCCAATAGCCAGCAGCTCATACTTCATCAGAGCCTTAGCTACCCTCCAAAGCCAGCCCTGTGTAGTAGGCATATTGGAGTTTGTAGGCAGACACGCACTGTTAACATTTATTGAAAACTTCTCAGGCCCTTCAGGTGCATTGTCTCATGGCAATAGCTCCTTGAGGTGGCTATTATTCCCATTTTATTGATGAAGAAGCTAAGGTAAACAAGGTGTCCAAGATCACTCAGTTAGAAGTGGGAGAGCGGGATTCTAACACAGCCCGGTCTGACTTCAGGTTACTGATATCCCTGCTATACAAACATTTTATTTCCCAAATAAAGTTAGATAGCCAGGAATATTTATGCTTGCTTTTTACCCACTACACTCTCCTACACTGCATTTTTCAAAGGCAAGACTAGTCCAGGGAAAGGCTTTCCTACATTCCGGCTGGGCCCTGGGCCAGCTCCAGTGGTGATCCAGTGGTCTACCTCATCTCCTTATGGATCCTTGCTCCTTGAAAGTCAAGGTTCCAGCAGAGCCACAGCCTCTGTTACCACCCCTGGAGCCAGGGATGGTTTTACTTTGGCTCAAGATCAAGGAAAAGACCTGGGTGGGAGCTGGGCATGAGGGTCATAACTGGGGGCAGGCAGAGAAACTGGGGTGCACGGTTGCCTAGCATCTGAGTGAATAAATGAGGCTGATTCAATGAGTCATAAATAAAAATGCCTAAATGAGGGAAGAAGGTCTAAGATTCATGATGACAAAGCTTCACTCAATCACTAAATACTAATTATGATGCTTTGTTACCCTAATATTCATTTTCTTTCCTGGCAATATCAGCTCCACTTCACAGATGGTGAAATTGCTTCCCTGAAACAGAGCCTGAGATGATACAGCAAGCTGGTGATAAAACAAGTAGTAGAACCCAGGTCTCCCACCTCCCACTGCAAGCTCTTTCCAACAGGCTGCGCTGCCTGTCAGAGCCCTGAATACAAACCAGTGATGGCAAGAAGCACGGCTAAAAATCAATGGCAACAGGTTATATGAGATACACCTCCATCATTTCACCTCTCAAGTGATCCGTGCATCAGCCCTCTCGGGTCCTGCTCAGCCCTGCAGTGGCTTCTCCATCCGACGCTTATTATCCCCAGAACTCGCCATCACCTTATATACTATCTTCAGCTAAAGACAAAAGAAGATGTTGAGGGTGGGGAAAGTCAGTTCTAGGAGGTGAGCAGGAAAAGCACAGTAAACAAGGGTAAGGTTGTGATGATTTTTAAGCCATTGCCTTCTCCTTAGTAAGAGTTTCTAGAGATTTGGTCATCCTCCTCTCCCCGGTACTGGGAGGGAGACACCCTTACAAATAGAGATTTTTCCCTTGCAAATGTAAATATTTGTTACAAAAGGGTAACTCCTACTTGGTTTTCAGAGTTTTTCCCATGGCTGCTGCTTCTTAGAAAACAACCAGCTTAAAATAGTTAAGATGCCAAAGAGATATATTTTGGGGTGGCAAATTCTGCTCCCCTACATGATCATATTTCTGCCTTATTTCCTAGTTTTAGATGGTTCTCCCTAGCAAGTCTTACCCTTCATATTATTATTGTTGTTTTTGTAGATGGTGATGAGGCCCTGTTCCTTGGTCCTCTCAAGGAGTTAAAACCAAGCAGGACCATGTGAGGCTCCTGGACACAGAAGACTTTCTGTCCCCCACTTCTTGTTTATAGGGAACAGCCTCCATGACCTTCGTCGAGTTCCAAAGTGCAGATTCAAACAGTTGCTAATCAAGGGAGAAGCAGCCAAGAAACCACTTGAGGTAAGATTAAAGAGACCAGAGAAGCTCATCAAGATTAGGAGATGGACCACCTGAGACAAGATTAAAGGAGTGCAGACCCTGCACACACCCTAATCTTACCAGCAACCCCACCCTTGAACCGCTGCTATAAAACTCCTCATCAAATCCTCCTGGGCTGGGACACACAGTTTCTGGGGCAGGAGTTCGCTTTGTCCCCCCTTTGCCTGGCAAAGCAATAAAGTTATTCTTTTCTACTTCACCCAGAACTCTGTCTCCAAGATTTGATTCACCACTGGTGCACAGAGGCCAAACTTTTGGCATCAGAATCCCCAACTATCCCTATCCTGGGCCTTTTCTGTGGTCCCTTTTCCCTGCTGCTACCAAGTCTGTTCAGGATCAAGATGCTGAACTATCACCCCAGTGTCACCGAAAAATTAATTAATAGTCAATTTAAGGGCTTCCCTGGTGGCACAGTGGTTAAGAATCCGCCTGCCAATGCAGGGGACACGGATTCGAGCCCTGGTCCGGGAAGATCCCACATGCCGCGGAGCAACTAAGCCCGTATGCCACAACTACTGAGTCTGCGCTCTACAGCCCATGAGCCACAACTACTGAAGCCCGCGCACCTAGAATCCGTTCTCTGCAACAAGAGAAGCCACCGCAATTAGAAGCCCGCGCACTGCAACGAAGAGTAGGCTCCGCTCGCCGCAACTTGAGAAAGCCCGTGTGCAGCAACAAAGACCCAACACAGCCAAAAATAAATAAAAATATAATAAATAAATTTTTAAAAATAGTCAATTTAAGAAAGAAATAGAAATTTTTATTACAGCCAATCTGAGGATTATAACCTGGGAGACAGTCTTTCAGAAAGCTCTGAGGACTGTTCTGCCTATTAGAGGTCAAAGCACCATTATATACATTTTTGAGATAAAGGGTTATACATTAAATGACATATTGATGGTTTACACAATCCAGATCCTCATGTGCAAAGCAAGTAATGAGTCATCTTGACCCCTTACAAGATTAAGAAGGAATGTTATTGATAGGGACAGAGTAAAGGGACAAAGTAGGTAAATAGTTAATCCCACTAGGGGATTGTAAGTAAAGAAAAAAAACAATGGGAGACACCTGTAAGTTAATGATCACTCAAGAGAGCAGGTTTGCTTAACCACAAAACCAAGCAGGCTTGCTTAACAACAAAACCATGCAACAGAAGCATGAGACATGCCCCAAAACAATAAAACAATTGTGGCATGAGACCCACATCCTGCCCAGTGAGCTCAGTAAGTTAATGACCCCTAGGACACGCTCTCTGCACACATTAAAAAAATAATAATAATTTATGGAAAGGTGACACTTCAAAGTGGAAGACCCTCATTGTACTGAGACCTGAAATAATTTTTCCATAGTGCCATGACAGTCCCAGCTTGACCGTGTAGAGACAAGAGGACTCCCCCACCTGACATGGAGGAGGAACTGATGATGGAAGTGTGACATCTACTCAAGAATGAGGAAGAAGGTGGTCTTCTCCCCTCACCACTTTTCCTTTGATTATAAAACCGTGGCCCACTAAGTTCTTGGGGCATGGCATCCTCTCGCCCTCCCACTTGTAAGCCTCATAAGCGTCCTATTCTAATAAATCACTTTGCTTCTCGCTGAATTCTTTCTGCACTGAGATATAAAGAACTGGAGCTCCTTGGAGCCCCCCGAAATGCCACTTAGTGGTTTCATTATCTCCTAGGGAGGTCTGGTAAATGCAGGAGACCCAATGGGTAGAGAAAAATTTTATGTTTAAATTCTTCTTGCCTTGCCATACAATATGAATTTTATTTCATCCTCAGGCAATAAGTCTGATGCTTGGTCAGGAGCTGGAGACCACAAGAGCTTCCTATCAGCTTTCAAGGACATGACTCCTGATGCAAACAGACAACAGGATACTTAGGTTCCAGGTAACTTCACTCTCCTCTTTCACCACTCTTGTATTTAAAATGTCTTCTTCTCACTGTCTTTCTTTATTAACCTCAGTTTCTGTTGGAAAATCAGATGCCTCCAGGGAAAGTCATGGTGTTCAGAGGCAAATGAGCAGAAAATCTGCTTCTGGCTAATTGGGAAATGTACCATGAGCAAAAAGTCTTCTATTCAAAGGGGCCCTTGTGGTCCCCCTTGTTTTCTGGGGAGGAAACTAAAGATGAAGTTGGGGGGAAAAATTGCTTACATGTCTCTATTTCTCGCCTGTTGATGTTCACATTTTTTCCCTTGTAATTAATTTCCCCAGAATAATTTTAACCAACATGGTAAAACATAACATAATCCTGGTCCTTGGTTTCAGAAAAATGGGCCTCTAGACAAGGAAATAATAACTTTTAAAATATCTTGAAATAATGTCTTATAATAAGGGCAGACACTCGCCTGTGTACAGAAGAAACTCCAAATAATGGTGTCTAATAAGAGCAAAGACAATAAAATATTTCTCTTTCTCCCCCCAAAATGCAAATCGTTTTGGTAGTTCTGCTTTGCAAAGCTGTCAGGAGCCCAGGAGCCTTTCACTTTATGGTGTTTTCATCTCTAAGATGTTGTCCTTATTCCCATGGTCCAAGGTCCACATTCCAACCAGTAGAAAGGGGAAAATGACAAAAGGAAGGACCACACGTTACATTATAAAGCATAACTTAGAAGCTGTCCACAACACTTCCTCTCACAGCCCTTTGGACAAAGTGCAGTCTTATGGACATACTTTATTACAAAGGAGGCTGGGAAATGTAGTTTTCATACTGGAAAGACTGTATAGAAAAAAAAAAAAACTTCTGGATCTCTTAATAGAGAAAAGGAGAATGGCTTTTAGAGAATGGAAAGTAGTTTGTACCATCGCTAGATAGCCAAGTATTTGACAATTTACAGACCTGATTGATGATTTTACTGATTTTTTTGTCAGAGGCTCATTTAAGAGACATTTATCCAAGACAAAGTTATTAAATACTTGGAATTCTTTCCATTGAATTATGTAACAAGTGAAAAAGGTGAGTTCCTTTTGTGGATATATATGTGTGTGGGTGGACATATATGTTTATCTATTTAAATACATGTATTTGGGCCTCCCTGGTGGCGCAGTGGTTGAGAGTCCGCCTGCCGATGCAGGGGATACGGGTTCGTGCCCCGGTCCGGGAGGATCCCATATGCCGCGGAGCGGCTGGGCCCGTGAGCCATGGCCGCTGAGCCTGCGCATCCGGAGCCTGTGCTCCGCAACGGGAGAGGCCACAACAGTGAGAGGCCCGCATACCGCAAAAAAAAAAAAATAAAAAATAAATAAATAAATAAATAAATACATGTATTTATTTGCCCTGGAAATTTCTTCAAGGATACTCAGAAGACTGTTATAAATAATTAACTTTGAAGAGTAGAACAGGTTGTGAAGAGGAGGGAGGCTTTACATTTCATTTTATTCCTTTCTGTATTGTTAAATACACTTACCATGTACATATATAATAATGAGAGCTAGTTAATAAAAATAAGGGAGATTCTGGCTTTGATTCAAAAGCATACAATTTAAAGTTGGAAAGGAATTTAGAGGAAATTCAAGTCAAGATATATTATCAAATAAGAAACAAAAAAAATACAGTTGAAGATTCCTTTGACTACTATGGTCTTGTTTGGGTTTTTTAAATTATATATAATGATGTAATAAAAATTTGACATTTTAAGGCAACACAAGAAAAATTTAAACATAAAACTTTTTCTCTGCCCTTTGGCCTCTTCCCTCCCCTCTAGTGTGCATTGTGCATCTGCATTATGCATTAACCAAGCCTCCCCAATGGCAAAAATACCTGATCAACCATAAAGATCATTTTTTCTTCTTTTGGCACCAGTTATCCTTAGAAGATAACATTCCTTTCTCAACCTTGTAAGGGGTCATGATGACCCGCCACTTGCCTTATATGTGCAGACATCTTTGGTGAACTTTATGTACAATGTATCATTTCTCTTAAAGACAGTGATTGGTGCAGAACAGACTGGTCAGACAACCTGGGGAGATACTGGGCCACATGAACTGGAAGTTCTTAGCTTAAATACTTATGACCTTATTAATGTTACTAGCTATATTACTTGTATTCTGCCTATTTTACAGACTATTGTTTCTTGCATTACCAAATGTGTGACTGAGTCTTAGATAAAATTAGTGATGATTAAGCAACTTGAAAGATCAATGATTGTAACAGTGTAACTCTAGATATGGGAAGAAGCAACAAGAGGGAACTATTTCCTGGACCATAACAGACTAGTAAGACAGGCGGTCCAGAGGTTTTGGCTACTGTTAACAGGGTCTAATCCTGTAACAGCACATTGAGTGACCTATCAACAAAATCCTCCCTGACCTGGGGATGAGCATTCTTAGCATCACAGGACAAACTGGTCCCTAAATGCTTCCCAAACCTTTATAAAAATAAAGACCAAAAGGGAATGGTTTGTAAAATAATGTTGCCCACTATCCATTTCCACACGAGTCAAGTCAGTAGCCACTGCAGTCACTGACCTACAATACACCCTGAAAAGAATTCAGGGCAAAAGTCAGGGTGAGGCTCTTTGTGCTCTAGGAAAACTGGCAGAACTGGCCCTCAGATCGTCAGATATTTTCAGGAGAAAATTTTTTGAATCCAGTTTCTCACATCTTCTCATACTTAGAAAAGTACTAAAGCCATTAACTAAGCTATCTGTTTCTTGTGAATAGCAGTAACCTTTTACGAAGATGTGTGCTTGACTGCATGTACCCCTTTGCCAAAATCACATATGTACTGGCCTTTTGGTTACCTCTTCAGAACAGTCCTCAGAGCTTTCTAAAAGACTGTCTCCCAGGTTATAACCCTCAGGTTGGCTTGAATAAAATTTTCCACTTCTTTCTTAGATTGACTATTAATTTTTTCATTGGCAATAGGATATAAATATACACATGTAGGTGTGTATATGGATAGATAGAGCTACATAAAAAAAGAAACAAATTGGAGAAGTACACATCATATTGTGAACTACATTTATCTCTAGAGATTAGGGATGTGAAGGAGTTTCACTTTCTATTTTATTTATTTGTGGAGTGATTTTATTATTATGTTGACTCATTTGACCCCTTTTTTAGCAGAAAAAAAAAACCATAGATAAAAATGGGAAGGTTCTGCTGGGGAGGAAGACATTTTCCTCTACCCTCCAGGTTCTTCTGGCTGTTCTAAGAATTAAACTGATATGAGATAGATTAACAGGAGAAAATCAAACAAAAATTTAATAACACGTATATATGGGAGAGACCCAGGAAAACTGAGTAACTCTTCCAAATAGCCAAAACCCTCACCTTAAACACCAACCTCAGCTAAAGACAAGAGGATGTTAAAGGTAGGAGGCACAGTTCTGGGAGGTGACCAGGAAAAGCACAATAAACAAGGGTAAGGTTGTTATGCAAATTCAAGTCCTTGCCTTCTCCACTGATAAGAGTTTCTAGAGATTTGGTCATCCTCCTCTTCCAGGTACAGAGAGGGAGACACCTTTACAATTGGAAATTGCCCTTGCAAATGTAGTTTCTAACAGAAGGGTAACTCCTACTTGGTTTTCAGAATTTTTCCCATGGCTGCTATTTCTTAGAAAATAATCAGCTTAAAATAAGTAATATGCCAAAGAGATATATTTTGGGGTGGCAAATTCTGCTCCCCTAACAATTCCAAGGAGTTTTAAAATTCCTTCTGCCACAGCTCTACCATCCAGGCTCTGATCAATTCTAGTGAAGGAGAATTCATTTATTCATTACAGAAAAATGTATGAAATATGGCTCACTGTGCTGAGCCTTAGGAATACAAAGATGAAATAAATCTAGAAAGGTCTTCATATTGGAGCCCCAAGTAGTGAAATGAGGGTAAGGATGGAAGAGGAGAGAAGCAGAATATAGGAGAGGGTGAAACTGAGCAGGAAACTGGGTGGCGCTCCTGGTACAAAAGCCTTTCCGTGTCCCCCATTTCTAGTTTGTAGGAAAAAGGCTTCAGCCTCCTAGACCTTCCCTGAGTAACAGAGGGCAGATCCAAACAATTTGCTTATCAGGGAAGGGAGGGAATGCAGAAACAACGGAGGAGCAGTCAAGAAAGAATAGTGCAGCAATGGGGCCTGTTTTCTCCTCAAGGAATATATATATAACAATATATCTTTGAGTTCTTTTACAGGAACTAACGCCCCCACCCAGGTGGAGGATGGTAATTTCAGGCTGAGCACAGGATTTCTGAAACACCGCCCTGTTACCTTAACAGCAAGCAATCAGAAGAAAGCCACACACCCTGCAGCCCTCACTCCAAATTTTGCCTATAAAACTTTTCTCTGAAAACCATCAGGGAGTTTGGGTCTTTTGAGCCCAAGCCACCTGTTCCCCATGTGTGGCCCTGCAATAAATCTCTCTCTGCTCCAAACTCTGACATTTCAGTTTGTTTGGCCTCACTGTGTGCTGGGCACATGAACTTGCATTTGGCAATAAGGGAAGAGGAGAACATTGTTAGGATGGATCATGCCAGTCTTGTTCATGGTTGCGAAACCATGCAACTCAGATTGGGACTTGAACCCACAATCTTTTAACAGAGATCACACACCTGGTCTCAGGACTTAATGAAGCTCAGGTTCTTGATGTCTAGTTGCAGAGAGAATTCAGTGAGAGACAAAGTGATAGGTAAGCAGTGGATTTATTTAGTGAGAAACACACTCCCCAGACAGAGTGAGGGCCATCTCACACACTGGTGAGAAGCACCAAGTTACAGGGTTGTCAGTTTTTATAGGGGTTTTCATAGGCTAATGAGTGGGAGGCGTATTCAGCTATATTGGGGAAGGGGTGGGGATTTCCAGGAATTGGGCAACTGCCCACTTGTTGACCTTTTATGGTCAGCCTTGGAACTGTCGTGGCACCTGAGGGTGTGTCATTTAGTGTGCTGATGTGTTACAGTGAGCCTATACTGAGACTCAATGTCTAGTGGAAGTCGATTTGTCCGCCATCTTGGACCTAGTTGGTTCTAACCAGTTTATGCCATTTCCTCAGGCTTTGTCATTCTTTTAAAGGTTGTGCCCTGCCCCCTTCCCTGCTGTTTCACTTGTAGCCCCAGCTCCTAGACTACTGGTGATGCCAAAACTGGCCTCTGTACACTGACACTGAATTAAATCTCAGAGACAAGAGTTTTGCGTGAAGCAGAAATAAGAGCTTTATTGCTTTGCCAGGCAAAGGGGGCCACAGCAGGCTAATGCCCTCAAAACTGAGTGTCCTGACCTGGAAGGGGTAGTGAGGAGTTTTATAGTAATGGTTCAAAGAGGAGGGTGTGATCAGCTCATGGACATTCTTCTGATTGGTTGGTGGTGAGCTAAGTGGGAGTCAGCATCATCAAACTTCTGGTTCCAATAGGTCTGGGGTCTACGTGCTTGTGGGCAGCATATAGTTAACTTCTCCCACCTGGTGGGGGTTTCAGTACCTGCAAAACAACTCAAGGATATTATGTGTGTCCCTTGAGGGGGAACCAGGACCCTGCCCCAAGGCTGCACTATTGTTTCTTGACTGCTCCTCCCTTGTCTCCACATCGCCTCCCTTCCCTGATTAGCAACTGTTTGAACCTGTTGGTTGGAACTCAGGGAAGGTCATGGAGGCTGGATGAAGCCTATTTCCTGTAATCAAGAATGGGGGGTACACAGAAAGTCTTTTGTGCCCAGGAGCCCCACAGGGTCCTTCTCGGTTTCAGGGGATGGCACAGAAAAATGTTCAGTAAATATTTGTGGAGCAAATGAGTAGCAGAGGAGGAAGAAATGGCAAACAATCTGACTTGTCAGATGGAACAGTCCTTCTATCAGCAGTGTAATTAAGATTCAGAGATAGGATAAACTAAGGCAGTTGTGATGGTCCATTGGTGGTGGGGTGCAGGGAGTGCAGAACTGGATCTCTGAAAAAAGGGAATTAAAAGAGCATAATCCTTAGGTTACCCTTTCTTCTGTGACATCTTCCTCCTGTACCTTCCACTCATTGGCATTTTGCTATATAAATGAAGGTGTTGTGCTAGTGTGATGATTAGAAAGTTAATGATAATTATAACCGCTTCCTTTGGTTCTCCTGCCATTAGTCTACACATATTTCGTTTGGTATACATTTTATTCAGTTATACTGAGCTGGCTTTGATGATGGAAAAATACAAAAGAGTTCCCTGTTAATTATAACAGAATATTTACATAATTCCCAAGCTGTCCCAAATTAGTTCATCCTTTCATAGTGAACCTCAAAGGGTGATTTTGAGTTTCCTTATAATGTTCTTTACTTCTGCAATTTCTTTACAGTGAAATTGTGTTACCATTATAATAATACTTTCTGGGGGAAAAAATAGACCAAAAATAAGTAAAACAACAATAAATTTTATTTCTTCTAATCATTCTAAAATTTTAGGGGCATTGAAAATTACCTGTAAGGGGCTAGTGTAGGGGTGGGAGAGGGGAGAATTTTCCAGGCTGTTGAAATGAGAAGAGATCATTTCTCCCTTCCCCTTGCCAGAACAGTGCCAGGAGAAACCTAGTGGGTGTAAATCCTCTCCCTAACCTTTTGTTGTGTCTATAATCTCTAAAGGGAACTAAGCAACTAGAGAAAGCCTACGCGCAGCAACGAAGACCCAACGCAGCCAAAAATAAATAAATTAAATAAATTAAAAAAAAAAACCTGGCACATAGTAAGTGAGAAATGGAGCAGCTATTATGTTGTTAATAATTAGTAAATTATTAAATATCAATAATATTAATTAATTGATATTAATCAAGCATTAATATACTATTATTATTAGCAGTAATAGTATTGTCTACAAGTGTTGTCTACACTGCTTCCTTTTACTGCAGTACCCTTCCTCCACATTCTTGAATGGAATAACTCATTACTTGACCTATAAATTTCAACTCCTCTGAGTTCTCCTGGCTTCCTGGACTGCCCACCTCACAACTCTCACAACCCTCTTGTACTTGTGCAAGATTCTTTCTGACATCAAACAACTCTCTGGCACCAAATAGGTGTCCAACAATTCAAATCAATTCTGATACTATTTGGAGTCAGTGTCAGATCCCACAAGTTAAAGGGGTTCAATCCCACAAGACTGCTCCCCTTGCAGATGACAGTCACAAATCCTGGGCCACCTGTACTTCTGACCAATGGCCTATAAATCAGAGGTTCCCATGACTTGTCCTCAGGTTTGATAATTTGCTAGAATGACTCACAGAATTTTACTTATGTTTATGGGTTTATTATAAAGGATACAACTTAGGAACAGCCAAATGGAAGAAATGTTTAGGGGAACATGTGAGAGAGGGGAGCACAGAGCTTCCAGGTCCCCTCTGGGCATTTCACCCTCCCAGCACCTTGATGTGTTCCTCAACCCAGAAGCTTCCGCAATCTCCAGTTTGACTCCCCTCCCTGGAGGTCTGTAGTTGAGGCTGAAAGTTCCAACCTTCTAATCACTTGGTCTTTCTGGTGACCAGCCCCATCCTCAGGCCGTCTGGGGCCCCATCCTAAGTCACCTTATTAGCATAAACTCAGGTGTGTTGGTGAGGAGTTCATTATGTATAACAAAAGACACTCCTGTCACTCAGGAAATTCCAAGGGTTTTAGGAGCTGTTGCGGGGGGGAGGGGAACAACAAAAAACAAATACTTTTCTTATTATACCACAACTTGTCTATTTGTTCTTTTTCCCCCTTAGGTTTGGAATGCTCAAGCGATAGGTCTAGTCACTTCAAATTCCTACTGATTGGCACATGGTAAGAGTCAATACACAATGGTTGGTTTTATTAATCTTGCCACTATGGTTGTAGATTTGTTACAGTGTAACATCTACCTCATAGAGTCACCTAGCTCATTCAGTGACATGAGCTGTGTAAAGTCATTGAATGGATGATTTAATGAATATTTTTCAGTATCCCCTCCCCCTAAGTCCAGAGAAGGCAACTGTCTTGTCCAAGGCAACTTAACTCTTTAGAATAGAACTCAAGTTTCCTGTTTCTGGAGTGTTCTTTCCATTCCATCCTCAAAGATACACCAAGAGCCCTTTAGCATAACTGTAACTGAGCAGGAACCTATGGGGCCTTCCTGGGACAGACCCTTCTGAAACAGGAGGGAAGGGGACAGGGCACAACCTTAGAAGAATACCATAGTCATAGGACATGACAAAAACTGGTTAGAACCAACTAGATCCAAGATGGTGGAAGATTTGACTTCCAGTAGACCTTGAGCCTCATTATATGCTCGTTGTAATACTTTACCATATGCTAAATGTCACACCCACCAGCGCCATGACACTTCTGAGACAGACCATCAAAGATCAAAAAGTGGGTGGTGGCCCAATTCCTGGGACCCATCCCCAAAATAGTTGGAATAATCCTCCCACTCGTTAGCATATGAAATTACCCAGCCCATAAAAACTAACCACCCCATATTTTGGGGCCTCTCGCCTTCTGAGATGGCCCACACTCTGTCTGTGGAGTGTGTTTCTCTCTAAATAAATCCACTTCTTACCTATCACTTTGTCTCTCACTGAATTCTTTCTGTGATGAGACATCAAGAACCTGAGCTTCATTAAGTCCTGAGACCAGGTGTGTGATCTCAGTTAAAAGACGTGGTTCAAGTCCCAATCTGGGTTTAGGCTGCGTTCAAGGCCCGGCACATGGGTTCAAGTCCCAATCTGAGTTGCATGGTTTCATTTCCACCATATCCTCTGCTGTAGCTCCTCTCTGAAGTACCCAGATAATAGTAACTCATGGATTTTTCCTGAATTTTTCAGATGCTAAAAACCACCACCAAATGGGAGAAATTAACTACTTGACCATGAGCACGTAGCCCCCAGACCTTCTGGCACCTAAGGATTCATAATGTGAACCTCTGTGACAACGCCCTGTTACCTCAACATCAACCAATCACATACCCTGGGACGCCCCTCCCTCATCTGGCCTTTAAAAATGCTTTGCTGAAAACTTTCAGGGAGTTAGGGGTTTGGGGGGGCTTGAGCCACCTGTTCTCCTTGCGTGGCCCTGCTATAAACCTTTCTCTGCTCCAAACTCTGATGTTTCAGTAATGTTTGGCCTCACTGTGTGTTGGGCACACAAACTTGCATTCAGTAATGTATTGGTGATGGAAACAAAAGAATTTCCAAGTCTAGAGACAGATCTCAACTTTGGCTTCCTGACTCCCTTTTCATATTGTCCTCCCAGGTCATCCTTTCCCCACGGCTGCATAAAATAGATTGAATCAAATGGACCACATCATCCATGCTGCTTCTCTCTGCTGGGGCCAGGAGCAGCCCGGCTGTGTGGCACCAGCTGGGCGAAGACAGACAGCAAAGCCCTGTGCTTCTCCTTCCCCAAAAAACAGCCGCTCAAGGTCACAGAGAGCCTTTACAGTGGGTGACTTTAAAGCTACCAGAGTAACTTTACAGTGAGAAACCTGACAAACCCTGTTTCAAAGTCAGCATCCACAGTGATAAGATGTGATAAAAATGGTACTTTACCGCTGCAGTCCTCCTCTCCCCAAGCCCAAAACCCTAGTCAAATCATGAGAGAAACACGAGACAAATCCCAACAGAGGGACATTCTACAAAATACCTGACCAGTACTTCTCAAAACTGTCATCAAAAACAAAGAAAATCTAAGAAACTGTCACAGTCAAGAGGAGCCTAAGGAGACATGACAATTAAATGCAATGTGGGATCCTGGAACAGAAAAAGGACACTATGTAAAAACTAAGGGAATCTGAATAACGTATGGACTTTAATTAATAATAATGCATCAATATTTGTTCATTAGTTGTAATAAATATACCATACTAATATAAGATACTAACAGGGAAAACTGAATGCAGGGTTTATGGGAATTCTCTGCACTATCCTCACAGTTTTTCTTTAAATCTAAAACTATTCTTTAAAAATTAATTTTATTTTAAAACAAAAAATTGACCAGTTTTCAATCTCTCAAAAATATAAAGTTAATGTATAATATTTCTTAAAACATTTGCATTCAGAAAGGAGCTTCAGAATAGACCACATGAATAAAATACAGCAAAATTGATTTCTCCAGAGAATAAGAAGATAATACCCAGGTATTCAATGATACGAGGGATCAAAGGAAGAACAAGCTGAGGTAAGGGAAATTATTCCAATCAGTCTCCCACTGCAGAAACCATAAACATAAAGATGAAACTATGCCATGAATCTCTCTTTGAGAAAGGGGAGATGATCAATAGCATGCACCTAGTTTCACTGCCCCACTGAGATGACGCTCTTCCCAAAGGGGAAAATGAGCTGCCAATGAGAAATCGTTTGGATAACTAAGAAAGACATCTTCTCAGAAACTTCCAAATCAAGTTTGACAGTTAGTCAATGTGCCAAGCAGTGGTTAAATGTCATTTCCTCTCCAGAAGATGGAGCTTTAGTCTAAAACATGAATGCAAAACAAGTTGGCAAACAGGGTCCAGAATGATAGAGTTCAAAGAAAATGCATAAAATTGGGTCCGTATCACAGAGGGTTTCAAAAGCATTTTATTTTTAATTTTTTTAACATCTTTATTGGAGTATAATTGCTTTACAATGGTGTGTAAGTTTCTGCTTTATAACAAAATGAATCAGCTATACATATACATATATCCCCATATCTCTTCCCTCTTGTGTCTCCCTCCCTCCCACCCTCCCTATCCCACCCCTCCAGGTGGTCACAAAGCACCAAGCTAATCTCCCTGTGCTATGCGGCTGCTCCCACTAGCTATCCATTTTACGTTTGGTAGTGTATATATGTCCATGCCACTCTCTCACTTTGTCCCAGCTTACCCTTCCCCCTCCCCGTGTCCTCAATGCCATTCTCCAGTAGGTCTACTTCTTTATTACTGTCCTGCCCCTTGGCTCTTCATAACCATTTTTTTTCTTTTTAGATTCCATATATATGTGTTAGCATATGGTATTTGTTTTTCTCTTTCTGACTTACTTCACTCTGTATGACACACTCTAGGTCCAGCCACCTCACTACAAATAACTCAATTTCGTTTCTTTTTATGGCTGAGTAATATTCCATTGTATATATGTGCCACATCTTCTTTATCCGTTCATCTGTCTATGGACACTTAGGTTGCTTCCATGTCCTGGCTATTGTAAATAGAGCTGCAATGAACATTGTGGTACATGACTCTTTTTGAATTATGGTTTTCTCAGGGTATATGCCCAGTAGTGGGATTGCTGGGTCATATGGTAGTTCTATTTTTAGTTTCAAAAGCATTTAAAATCTCCCTGGAGATGAGTTCATTTGACATGATTCTCCCACCTATTATAAACATCCATTGCTTCAGCTGTTTTTAGCCAGGCAAAAAAGAAAATTTCAGTGGGAGTCCTAAAAATGATTATGTATCATCTTGTTTTAATGTGGCACTTGTCTTTCCAGAAGTCCAAAGGCTGACCATAACTTGTCACGCAATTTGTATGTTGAGGGAGGTGACATATAAATTCACTGTTCTCGTAAATTTATTACACAGAAATGAATTTTGTCTAAAATATTCAGACGTAAAATTCATCTCATGCTTTATTCTAAAACAGATCAATCGGACTTAGCCTCCATCTCAGGCATATTTTTCTCATTTCTAACCTCCATATATAAAACTGTAGGAAAGAATTCTGATGGGGATACTGTTATGGACTGAATGTTTATGTCCCCCCATACGTTGAGATCTTAACCTTAATATAAAGGTATTAAGATGTGGGAACTCTGGGTTGGAATTAGTGCCCTTATAAAAGCACCCCTAAGAGTGCCCTTCTGCCATATGGGGACACAGCTGTTCATGGATGAGGAAGCTGACTCTTACCAGACACTGAATCTGCCTTGAACTTAGATGGACTTCCCAGCCTCCAAAACCATGAGAAATAAATGTTTGTTTTTTTAAGCCACTCAGTCTATGGTATTCTGTTTTGACAACCCAAACAGACTAAGACACATATCTTGACTCAGATGCTCATCTTTGACTCATCATAATGACCATAGCAATATCTCACAAGGAGCCAGGATAGCTCATGTGCCATCCCTATTTGTAGCCAGCAATGTGGCATAATGTTATTGGCCACTGTCTACCTTTTCCCAGATCAAGGAATCTGAACAAAATGTACACTCTTAGCTGGGAAGAAGAGAGGGAGATATGTTTTTAGGCAATAAACAACATCTGCCACAGTATATGTATCTGTTGAATGGCAGGGATATTAAATAATATCCTATGAACTGAGAAGGAACTTTGAGAGCAAAAAACTAAGCAGGCAACTCCATGAAGTACAATTATGAGGTTTATCGTGGGTAACTTACATACAGGCAGGATCAGGCAGATGACAATCCAGAGGCATTCACAGCTGCTCTCTGAGCCACCAAAAGGAGTACAGGGAGATTAAAAGGGGCCAAAACTGAAGATATAATCTGACCACTAAGGGAGAAGCACATACACAACGATGGGAATCAGGGATTTTTTTTCCTACCCCAGGGGTCTCATGACCATTAACCATCTGTGTCAGCAAAGACATTCTTGCAGTTTTCACATCAGATGAAGGCAAGGGTAAAAGCTGATAGGGAACTTATCTGGCTTGGGCACATTCCTTATGAGTAAGCTAAAGCTCAGTCATGCAGAAGGGGGAGGGGGAGGACTGAGGGCCTAAGATAGAGCTGACAGAATGGAGTCAGTGTGGTTCAGCCACAATATCAGTTAGCTATTGCTGCATAACAAACTAGTCCAAAACTCAATGACTTAAAACAATAGGTATTTGGAGTCTGTAGGTCATCTGGGTGGTTCTGTTGGTCTTAGTGGGCTCATACATACATCAGTGTTAGGTGTGGGTTGGGTAGGTGGCTCTGCTGATCTAGGCTGGGCTTTCTCACATGATAAGAGGTAGGCTGGCTATAGGCTGAGGTGGCTTGACTAATTTCCCAACATGGTCTTTCATTCTTCATCAGGCTAACTTGGGCTTGTTCATATGACAGAGCTGGGATTCCAGGAGAAGCAGCAAAAGCTGGAAGGTCCTCTTAAGGCCTAGGCTCAAAACTGACACACCTTCTATTCTGCTACATTCCATTGGCCTGAACAAGTCATCAGGCCAGCCCAGACTGAAGGGCTGGGGAAACAATGGTTCTATCTCTTTATGGGAGGAGCTGCAGAGTCACATTGTAAGGGGTGTTGTTACAGGAAGAGATAAAGAGTTATCATTTTTGCAATCAAGCTGCCACACATTTTTAGTATTGAGTAAACTTTGAGCATGCTTGTAAGGCTAGATCATGTTTGTAAATGTAGATGGATCACAACTGAGATGGAAAAATTGATCATACAAAAGGGAATTTCATTATCCTTGCAATCACACAACCTCATATTTTATGCAATCAGATCATTTGGACTATTGCATTTTGGTGGAGATTTTATCACATTTACACACCACAGACACACAGTATATATAAGTTGGTGAATGACTCTCCAAGGACCTCTGATAAAACCTGTCGACCAAGCAAAGCTGTTGATTGGATGTACTACAGTAGAGGAGAGCATCATTTAACAGAGTCTTGGTAGTATCTTAAAATGGGGAAATTAGTGTTGGGGAGGAAAAACTTTTCCTCTGTCCTCTTAGGCTGTTTATCTCAGCTCCCATGACTTAAACTAGCAAAAGACAAATTTAACGGGAAAAAAGTCACACAATTTTTATTAATATTTAAGTGCATGGGAGTTCACAGAAAAGAAATGAAAACTTGGAAAAGTTGTTCAGGGGTTTATGTACCCTTCTAACAAAGGAAAGAGGGCTTGGGCTTCAAGAGACAATAAATTATGGGGAAATTACTAGAAAATATATGGAGAGAACTAATGGGAGAACGGGAGTTATTTTAGTAAGGTCTATGTATGCAAATTCATTTTGGTACAGACTCCCCACATTCAATGATAAGTGTCACTTTTCTCTTGCTAGTAGTGGGGAGAGGGGGAGGGCACCATCCTCAAAGGATAATTTTTGTCCTGCTTTCAGTCAGATAAGGGGCGGGCAGAGAACTCTTCCTGCATCTATTGACTCTTAACTGTCTTCAGGGCAAAGTAATCCTTACAGAAAAGTGGCATGTTTTGGGGTGGCATATTCTGATCCCTTTTATTAGCAGAGTATTTATAGGACTTCAGGGCCTAGGCTGGGTGATTTTAATGTGGGTTTTGCAAGGTAGGGGACCATCTAGTATTGGGCATAGCTTTTGACATAATAGCTTTGGGTAGGTGGGACCAGTGATTCTAAAGTCTTAAGAGCAGATCTTGATGACCACCCTATTTTAGCTGGTTCACAGTCTTATCTTCTAAGAGCAAGTATTTCCTGAAATCAACAGCTAACTGTTTTAGGACTGGTTTCTGTGTTATTTAATATAATCATGGAAACATATTCCTGGTCCCAGTATGGTTTAATTCAGACACAGGAAATTATGTCAGTTTCCGTTCTCATATATATTCAACTTGTTTTATTTATCCCCTCCTTTTCTCCAACTCCAGCTGTCTCTGGGTGAAATGTTCCATGACCTTAATTCTTAGAAGTATGAAATGATTTTGAACTGCAAACAAAGTGTGTTTAAATCCAGGCAAAACAGTCAACACAACACTGAAAAAGCTAGCTCAATTCTAGGTAGGGAATTAATTGAAAGGCCTGATTTCACTATTTTTGCAAGCAGGACACAGACTCCCACACAACCTCTTTTAAAAATCACTTTATCTTCAGAAAAGCTAGTTTTCTCAACCAACGTTCAGTACATAACACTGTAAAAAGCTCTGACATTGACGGATTCTGAAGAAAATAAGGCATGATATAAAACTTAGAATACTACTCACTGAACATATGGCTAGACACTTTATTTAAAGGAAAGGACAAGGAATCCAGAAGGGCTATAATTAGAAAAAACTTCATGCACTGCTCACAAGAACAAGTAACTTTCCTGGGACCCAAATGTTTAAGATAATGGCCTCTGACATTTTGAAAGACGGCCATATTGTACCAAGTGAATAAATGTGAAAAGGCACGGTCTGTGAGAAGAAAATTGTGTGATGTGACATATTTTTGGTTGTCTATTGACGGGTAAGATGATGGACTGGGAGTGTTTTCTTTGTTGCCATGACGATCACTTCCCTTTGTAAGATGGACAACTGCACCATGATTTGGTGACTTCAGCCAATGCCATAACAAGCTGAGGTAGGTGGAAATCAGCCTCCTTTTGCTGATATGATCAGGGAGGCCTTCTACTCCCACCCTGCTCCATTCCATTCTTCACACAGCAACAGGCACCATCACACCCCTGTACACAAAACCCATCAATGCCATCTTCCTGTATCAGCCTTAACTCCATACCTGCCCCCTGGCTCTTTCAACAATTTTACCTGATACCAGTCTCCCCAAAACCAGTTTTTCATCTTTGGAAGGTTTTTGTCTACCTCTGCATAGCTGTTCCTTCCACTTGGAATGCTCTCCCCCCAGATCCTTGCATGGCTGACTTCTAATCCTCCCTCAGGTGGCAGAAAATCTTACCTACAGAAAAACCTTCCTTGCCACCCTGAATACGACGAGTCTTCTCCCCAGCCCTGTCCCTTTTAACTCTCAGCTCCTCATTTGCTTTCATCATAATTACCCAAAATTTTAAGTATATTATGCCTCTGTCCATTCACTAATTTGCTGTCCTTCTCTCTAATAGAACATGACTCCCACGAGAATAGGGACCCTGTCAGTTTTGTTCACTGAAATATCCCCAGTGCCTGCTACATCTAAACTCAATATATATTTGTTGAATAAAACGAACCATAAAGGTCAAGCCAGCCAAGAAATGAATGGAGAAAGGAGGGAGGAAGGAAGAAAGACATCTGATCACACCATTTGAGCACCTAGATCCAGCTGTGCCTGATTACACTAAATAGACTTTTCAGTTATGTGAGTCAAAAATTCTATATGTATTGCTTACACCAGTCTGGCTTGTGTTTCTGTCCTTTTCCACTGAAAAATCACTTCAAATATGCTTGGTGGTGGTGGTGGTGGTGGTGATGGTGTATACCCTTCTATTTGAATATCTTTCTATAGACTTTGTTTTTGTTTTTGTTTTTTATTTTTTTTTAATTTTATTAGTTTCTGCTTTATAACAAAGTGAATCAGTCATACATATACATCTGTTCCCACATCCCTTCCCTCATGCATCTCCCTCCCTCCCACCCTCCCCATCCCACCCCTCCAGGCAGTCACAAAGCACCGAGCTGATCTCCCTGTGCTCTGCGGCTGCTTCCCACTATCTATCTACCTTACGTTTGGTAGTGTATATATGTCCATGCCTCTCTTTCGCTTTGTCACAGCTTACCCTTCCCCCTCCCCATATCCTCAAGTCCATTCTCAAGTAGGTCTGTGTCTTTATTCCCGTTTTACCCCTAGGTTCTTCATGACATTTTTTTTTTAATTCCGTATATATGTGTTAGCATACGGTATTTGTCTTTCTCTTTCTGACTTACTTCACTCTGTATGACAGACTCTAGGTCTATCCACCTCATTACAAATAGCTCAGTTTCGTTTCTTTTTATGGCTGAGTAATATTCCATTGTATATATGTGCCACATCTTCTTTATCCATTCATCCGATGATGGACACTTAGGTTGTTTCCAGCTCTGGGCTATTGTGAATAGAGCTGCAATGAACATTTTGGTACATGTCTCTTTTTGAATTATGGTTTTCTCAGGGTATATGCCCAGTAGTGGGATTGCTGGGTCATATGGCAGTTCTATTTTTAGTTTTTTAAGGAACCTCCATACTGTTCTCCATAGTGGCTGTACCAATTCACATTCCCACCAGCAGTGCAAGAGTGTTCCCTTTTCTCCACACCCTCTCCAGCATTTATTGTTTCTAGATTTCTTGATGATGGCCATTCTGACTGGTGTGAGATGATATCTCATTGTAGTTTTGATTTGCATTTCTCTAATGATTAATGATGTTGAGCATTCTTTCATGTGTTTGTTGGCAGTCTGTATATCTTCTTTGGAGAAATGCCTATTTAAGTCTTCTGCCCATTTTTGGATTGGGTTGTTTGTTTTTTTGCTATTGAGCTGCATGAGCTGCTTATAAATTTTGGAGATTAATCCTTTGTCAGTTGCTTCATTTGCAAATATTTTCTCCCATTCTGAGGGTTGTCTTTTGGTCTTGTTTATGGTTTCCTTTGCTGTGCAAAAGCTTTGAAGTTTCATTAGGTCCCATTTGTTTATCTTTGTTTTTATTTCCATTTCTCTAGGAGGTGGGTCCAAAAGGATCTTGCTGTGATTTATGTCATAGAGTGTTCTACCTATGTTTTCCTCTAAGAGTTTGATAGTTTCTGGCCTTACATTTAAGTCTTTAATCCATTTTGAGCTTATTTTTGTGTATGGTGTTAGGGAATGATCTAATCTCAAACTTTTACATGTCCCTGTCCAGTTTTCCCAGCACCACTTATTGAAGAGGCTGTCCTTTCTCCACTGTACATTCCTGCCTCCTTTATCAAAGATAAGTTGGCCATATGTGCGTGGGTTTATCTCTGGGCTTTCTATCCTGATCCACTGATCTATCTTTCTGTTTTTATGCCAGTACCACACTGTCTTAATTACTGTAGCTTTGTAGTATAGTCTGAAGTCAGGGAGCCTGATTCCTCCAGCTCCGTTTTTCGTTCTCAAGATTGCTTTGGCTATTCGGGGTCTTTTGTTTTTCCAAACAAATTTTGAAATTTTTTGTTCTAGTTCTGTGAAAAATGCCAGTGGTAGTTTGATAGGGATTGCATTGAATCTGTAGATTGCTTTGGGTAGTAGAGTCATTTTCACAATATTGATTCTTCCAATCCAGGAGCATGGTATATCTCTCCATCTATTTGTATCATCTTTAATTTCTTTCATCATTGTCTTATAATTTTCTGCATACAGGTCTTTTGTCTCCTTAGGTAGGTTTATTCCTAGATATTTTATTCTTTTTGTTGCAATGGTAAATGGGAGTGTTTTCTTGATTTCATTTTCAGATTTTTCATCATTAGTGTACAGGAATGCCAGAGATTTCTGTACATTAATTTTGTATCCTGCTACTTTACCAAATTCATTGATTAGCTCTAGTAGTTTTTCGGTAGCATCTTTAGGATTCTCTATGTATAGTATCATGTCATCTGCAAACAGTGACAGCTTTACTTCTTCTTTTCCGATTTGGATTCCTTTTATTTCCTTTTCTTCTCTGATTGCTGTGGCTAAAACTTCCAAAACTATGTTGAATAAGAGTGGTGAGAGTGGGCAGCCTTGTCTTGTTCCTGATCTTAGTGGAAATGGTTTCAGTTTTTCACCATTGAAGACGATGCTGGCTGTGGGTTTGTCATATATGGCCTTTATGATGTTGAGGAAAGTTCCCTCTATGCCTACTTTCTGCAGGGTTTTTATCATAAATGGGTGTTGAATTTTGTCGAAAGCTTTCTCTGCATCTATTGAGATGATCATATGGTTTTTCTCCTTCAATTTGTTAATATGGTGTATCACGTTGATTGATTTGCGTATATTGAAGAATCCTTGCATTCCTGGAATAAACCCCACTTGATCATGGTGTATGATCCTTTTAATGTGCTGTTGGATTCTGTTTGCTAGTATTTTGTTGAGGATTTTTGCATCTATGTTCATCAGTGATATTGGCCTGTAGTTTTCTTTCTTTGTGACATCCTTGTCTGGTTTTGGTATCAAGGTGATGGTGGTCTCATAGAATGAGTTTGGGAGTGTTCCCCCCTCTGCTATATTTTGGAAGAGTTTGAGAAGGATAGGTGTTAGCTCTTCTCTAAATGCTTGATAGAATTCGCCTGTGAAGCCATCTGGTCCTGGGCTTTTGTTTGATGGAAGATTTTTAATCACAGTTTCAATTTCAGTGCTTGTGATTGGTCTATTCATATTTTCTATATCTTCCTGAGTCAGTCTTGGCAGGTTGTGCATTTCTAAGAATTTGTCCATTTCTTCCAGGTTGTCCATTTTATTGGCATAGAGTTGCTTATAGTAATCTCTCATGATCTTTTGTATTTCTGCAGTGTCAGTTGTTACTTCTCCTTTTTCATTTCTAATTCTATTGATTTGAGTCTTCTCCCTTCTTTTCTTGATGAGTCTGGCTAATGGTTTGTCAATTTTGTTTATCTTCTCAAAGAACCAGCTTTTAGTTTGGTTGATCTTTGCTATCGTTTCCTTCATTTCTTTTTCATTTATTTCTGATCTGATCTTTATGATTTCTTTCCTTCTGCTAACTTTGGGGTTTTTTTGTTCTTCTTTCTCTAATTGCTTTAGGTGCAGGGTCAGGTTGTTTACTCGAAATGTTTCCTGTTTCTTAAGGTGGGATTGTATTGCTATAAACTTCCCCCTTAGAACTGCTTTTGCTGCGTCCCATAGGTTTTGGGTCATCGTGTCTCCATTGTCATTTGTTTCTAGGTATTTTTTAATTTCCTCTTTGATTTCTTCAGTGATCACTTCGTTATTGAGTAGCGTATTGTTTAGCCTCCATGTGTTTGTATTTTTTACAGATCTTTTCCTGTAATTGATGTCTAGTCTCATAGCATTGTGGTCGGAAAAGATACTTGATACAATTTCAATTTTCTTAAATTTACCAAGGCTTGATTTGTGACCCAAGATATGATCTATCCTGGAGAATGTTCCATGAGCACTTGAGAAAAATGTGTATTCTGTTGTTTTTGGATGGAATGTCCTATAAATATCAACTAAGTCCATCTTGTTTAATGTATCATTTAAAGCTTGTGTTTCCTTATTTATTTTCATTTTGGATGATCTGTCCATTGGTGAAAGTGGGGTGTTAAAGTCCCCTACTATGATCGTGTTACTGTCGATTTCCCCTTTTATGGCTGTTAGTATTTGCCTTATGTATTGAGGTGCTCCTATGTTGGGTGCATAAATATTTACAATTGTTATATCTTCTTCTTGGATCGATCCCTTTATCGTTATGTAGTGTCCTTCTTTGTCTCTTCTAATAGTCTTTATTTTAAAGTCTATTTTGTCTGATATAAGAATTGCTACTCCAGCTTTCTTTTGATTTCCATTTGCATGGAATATCTTTTTCCATCCCCTTACTTTCAGTCTGTATGTGTCTCTAGGTCTGAAGTGGGTCTCTTGTAGACAGCATATATATGGGTCTTGTTTTTGTATCCATTCAGCCACTCTGTGTCTTTTGGTGGGAGCATTTAGTCCATTTACATTTAAGGTAATTATCGATATGTATGTTCCTATTCCCATTTCCTTAATTGCTTTGGGTTCGTTATTGTAGGTATATTCCTTCTGTTGTGTTTCTTGGCTAGAGAAGTTCCTTTAGCATTTGTTGTAAAGCTGGTTTGGTGGTGCTGAACTCTCTCAGCTTTTGCTTGTCTGTAAACATTTTAATTTCTCCATCAAATCTGAATGAGATCCTTGCTGGGTAGAGTAATCTTGGTTGCAGGTTTTTCTCCTTCATCACTTTAATTATGTCCTGCCACTCCCTTCTGGCTTGTAGAGTTTCTGCTGAGAGATCAGCTGTTAACCTGATGGGGATTCCCTTGTGTGTTATTTGTTGTTTTTCCCTTGCTGTTTTTAATATGATTTCTTTGTGTTTAATTTTTGACAGTTTGATTAATATGTGTCTTGGCGTATTTCTCCTTGGATTTATTCTGTATGGGACTCTCTGTGCCTCCTGGACTTGATTAACTATTTCCTTTCCCATATTAGGGAAGTTTTCAACTATAATCTCTTCAAATATTTTCTCAGTCCCTTTCTTTTTCTCTTCTTCTTCTGGAACCCCTATAATTCGAATGTTGGTGCGTTTAATGTTGTCCCAGAGGTCTCTGAGACTGTCCTCTGTTCTTTTCATTCTTTTTTCTTTATTTTGCTCTGCATCAGTTATTTCCACTATTTTATCTTCCACCTCACTTATCCGTTCTTCTGCCTCAGTTATTCTGCTATTGATCCCACCTAGAGTATTTTTCATTTCATTTATTGTGTTTTTAATCGATGCTTGATTCATCTTTAGTTCTTCTAGGTCCTTGTTAACTGTTTCTTGCATTTTGTCTATTCTATTTCCAAGATTATGGATCTTGGAAATAGAATCTTGGATCAGCTTTACTATCATTATTCTGAATTCTTTTTCAGGTAGACTGCCTATTACCTCTTCATTTGTTAGGTCTGGTAGGTTTTTATCTTGCTCCTTCTCCTGCTGTGTGTTTTTGTCTTCTCATTTTGCTTATGTTACTGTGTTTGGGGTCTCCTTTTTGCAGGCTGCAGGTTCGTAGTTCCCGTTGTTTTTGGTGTCTGTCCCCAGTGGCTAAGGTTGTTTCAGTGGGTTGTGTAGGCTTCCTGGTGGGGGGGACTAATGCCTGTGTTCTGGTGGTTGAGGCTCGATCTTGTCTTTCTGGTGGGCAGGTCCACGTCTGGTGGTGTGTTTTGGGCTGCCTATGGCCTTATTATGTTTTTAGGTAGCCTCTCTGCTAATGGGTGGGGTTGTGTTCCTGCCTTGCTAGTTGCTTGGCATAGGGTGACCAGCACTGTAGCTTGCTGGTCGTTGACTGAAGCTGGGTGCTGGTGTTGAGATGGAGATCTCTGGCAGATTTTCGCTGCTTGATATTATGTGGAGCTGGGAGGTCTCTTGTGGACCCGTGTCCTGAAGTTGGCTCTCCCACTTCAGAGGCACAGCACTGACTCCTAGCTGCAGCACCATGAGCCTTTCATCCACCCGGCTCAGAATAACAGGGAGAAAAAGTAGAAAGAAAGAATTAGTAGAAGAAAGAAAGAGGGAAAGAAAGGAAGAAGGGAAGAAAGGAAGGAAGGAAGGAAGAAAGAAAGAAAGGAGGGAGGGAGGGAGGAAGGATGGAAAGAAAGAAGGAAAGAAAGGAGGGAGGGAGGAATGAAAGCAAAAGGAAGAGTGAATGGAAGAAGGGAGGGAGGGAGGGAGGAAGGAAAGAAAGAAAGAAAGACAGGAGGGAGGGAGGGAGGAAGGAAAGAAAAAGAAAGTGGAAAGAAGAAGGGTGGGAGGGAGGGAGGGAGGAAAGAAAAAGAAAGAAGGAAAGGAGGAGCGGAGGGAGGGAGGGAGGAAGGGAAGGTAGGAAAAAAGGAAAGAGCAGGTAAAGTAAAATAGAATAAAGTATGAAATGTAGTAGCGTTATTAAAATTAAAAAGTAATTATTGAAAAAAACGGACCGATAGAACCCTGGGACATATGGTGGAAGCAAAGCTATACAGAGAGAATCTTACACAGAAGATTACACATACACATTCACAAAAAGAGAGCAGGGGGAAAAATCAAAAATCTTGCTCTCCAAGTCCACCTCCTCAATTTGGGATAATTCGTTGTAAAAAAAGGAAAAGGGCGAGAAGTCTGAAATCTTGCTCTCTAAGTCCACCTCCTTAATTTGGGATAATTCGTTGTAAAAAGAGGAAAAGGGGGAAAAGTCTTAAATCTTGTCCTCAAAGTCCACTTCCTCAATTTGGGATGATTCGCTGTCCATTCATGCACTCCACAGACGCAGGGCACATCAAATGGACCATGGAGCTTTAATCCACTGCCTCCGAGGCTGCACAGAGAGATTTCCCTGTCTCTGCTCTCACAGCTCCCGGGTCTCAGCCTTGGACCTGGCCCCGCCTCTGCGCGTAGGTCGCCGGAGGGCGTCCGTTCTTCGCTCAGACAGGATGGGTTTAAAGGAGCCGCTGATTCGGGGGCTCTGGCTCACTCAGGCAGAGGGGAGGGAGGGGCGCGCAGTGTGGGGCGGGCCTGCGGCGGCAGAGGCCGGCGTGACGTTGCAGCAGCCCGTGGCGCTCCGTGCGCTTTCCCGGGAAAGCCGTCCCCGGGTCCCGGGACCCCGGCAGTGGCGGGGTGCACAGACCCCCCGGAAGGCGGGGCGGACAGTGACCCGCGCTCGCACACAGGCCCCGCGGTGGCGGCGGCGGCGGCGGCGGCAGCCCCAGCGTCCCACGCCCGTCTCCGAGGTCCGCGCCTTACCCGCGGCTCGCGCCTGTCTCCGGTGCTTCCCCAAGCAGTCCTCTTAATGCCCTCTCCTCGCGCACCAGGAAACAAAAGGGAAAAAAGTCTCTTGCCTCTTCGGCAGCTCCAGACCCTTTCCCCGGACTCCCTACGGGCTAGCCGTGGTGCACTAACCCCTTCAGGCTCTCTTCCTGCCGCCAGCCCCAGTCCTCTCCCTGCGCTCCGACTGAAAGCCGATACCCGAGCCTCAGCTCCCAGCCCCGCCCGCCCCGGCGGCCGAGCAGACAAGCCTCTCGGGCTGGTGTGTGCCTGAGGGCACCGGTCCTCTGTGTCAGAATCTCTCCGCTTTGCCCTCCGCACCCCTGTTGCTGTGCTCTCTTCCGCTACTCCTAGACTTTGTTTTTGAAATGGCCACTACTAAATTCCTATGTGCAGGCAAGTGTTTTGTCTGGTAATATGGTCTTTCCACAGAGACTCTCCAGAACTGGTTACTGACAATGGTCATAACTACAGATTTTTGTTAATTCTGATGTTTTCTGGACAAATACACCTATAGTCAAGAACAGGGGTTGCTGGGGGAGCGGGGGGTGGCACTCTGGTAAGGGGAGAGAAATCAGTGACCCTGTCGGCCCTGAAAACTCAAAAAGGAATACAGAATTGTTAAAAGTTCTTGGCTTTCCATGTGACCCCGGCTTTTGAAGATGTATTTGAAGGGGTCCCCAATTTTATATTTTCTCAGTCCCCCCTTCTCTCAAGCCTCTTTCCTTAAAGCTGCATGATAACTTATTTATTTTATTTAGGGGCCAGCTGCTCTGTCCAAGGAAAATGGAAAACAAGCATGTCTCTGAGGATAACAAGTGTGGTTGGCCTTGGGTGGAAGAGAGTGGAGCAGATAAAGGTCCTTGAAAGACAGATGAATAAGGAGCCGAAAAATATCACGTGTCTCTGGGAAAGTAAGAGATCATTATAGAACAAGATAAGTAAACACTCCGAGCCTGTGTTGCGATAGAAAACAGGACCCCTCAACCCTTGGGCAGGGAGAGGAGGAGGTGGTGGGTCTGAATGGCCCAGGGAAGAACAGCTTAGAGAGAGAAGGGGCTGGGGGTCAGGGAGCTGTAACCCAAGTCTGTAGCTGCTTCTTGGACCTCAGCAGCAGGGATGTGTCTTTATTCCCATAGGTTGGGAAACTGATGGAAAAGGCTGCCAAATTCATAATAAAGCTAGGACTGTGTGCCAGGTACCATTCTAAGTGTTTTTCATGCATTAAACCATTTAACCCTGTCAAAGAAAACTCAGAGCTGGAGAGTAAAGTGGCAAAAGCAGATTTACTCAGAACTATCACAACAGGGGGAAAGAGACTTCCGGGTGGAACCGGGTTCAATTCGGAATACAACAAGGACAAGTGGGGATTCATAGCCCAGGAGAAAGTTGAGGGTTGGGGGATGGAAAATCACTGAGAGGAAACACTGGGGATTCTGGCTAAACCAGCCTAACAGGATTCTCGCCGCAAGTGGGCCAAGCTGATCAGACATCACCTGAGGGACGGTGGAGGTGGAGGCAGTGAGGAACTTGGTCAGACATTGATGGTGATCAGAGGTTGAGGGTCAGGGATTCTGGCTAAGCTGACTTGACAGGATTCTCGCTAAAACTGGGCCATGTGAAGAAGAGCGTGGAAGCCCAAAAGCTGAGGCTTAGCTGGGAAGAGATTTCAGAGAAGCCTGATTAAAGTTTGGTTAAGGAGAGGGCCTTTGTCAACCCTAAAACAACTCTATGAGATAGATAGTATTATTCCCTTTTACAAATGAGAACACAGTTATAGAGAGTCCGGCCAGCCATGGATTCAGCACTCCGTACTTAGGCAGCGTACTTTACGGAGGGCACAGTGTGGATACATTAATCTGCTGCACACGTGGCTAATTCTTTCCAATCAGCGGTCACAAGATCCTTTCCCTGTACCTCAATTTCAGCTCCTTGGAGAATGACTAACTACATCTTCGAGATAATGCTCCAAGTCTCCCGAAATGAAATCCACACTTTTCAAGTGAAGGGGATCAGGATAGGCCACCCCAAAATGTACCACTTTGGCATAAGAATCTTTTTTTTTTTTTTTTTTTTTGCGGTACACGGGCCTCTCACTGCTGTGGCCTCTCCCGTTGCGGAGCACAGGCTCCAGACGCGCAGGCCCAGCGGCCATGACTCGTCACGGGCTCAGCCGCTCCGCGGCATGTGGGATCTTCCCGGACCGGGGCACGAAACCGTGTCCCCTACATCGGCAGACGGACTCTCAACCACTGCGCCACCAGGGAAGGCCGCATAAGAAGCATTTTGAGCTGAAGGCATTTGCGTTCCTGAAATCCCTTATCTACCTAAAAGCAGAACCTCCTGAAAGAACACAACTGTCCTAAGTCCCCTCTCCAGGAGCTGCTCTAACCTCCTGAGGTGAGACGTCATTACCCCACCCAGATAAACATTGTCACAAGAATGTCCTATCACCCATCTAGTCTTTTAAGGGCTCACTGAGCTTTCCAAAACATTGTTTGCTTTTCTATAAATACTTTTTCTCCCACTTCTGTTTCCCCTACTAAGTTAGGAATATAGATCTCAAATTCTAACTACCCCTTTGATCTACTTACCTGTCTCCCATGTATATGTGCAATGTACATGCTAGCAGACTTCTCTTTGATTTTCCCTGGTTAATTGGTCTTTTGTTGGTCTCATTCATAGGGCCCCAGCCGAAGACTCTTAGGATGGGTAGAGGGAAAAGACTTTTTTCTTCCCCTACACAATTCAGAGGTCTTAAACACACCCTCCCTCCATCCAGTCTTTTTTGCATGGTGAAGCAACAAATAATTTGACATCTGGTTCTGTTTATACAGAAGACCACTCTCGTGGTGTGGTCACATTTCCTGATGTCTCCACTCTGAGGTTTGGAGCCTAAAGGGTTGGGAGAATGCATTATACTGGATAGTACGCAGTTTCTTTCTTCAGATTTTTTAAATATACATTTATTTGTTTATTTATTTATTTTTGGCTGTGCGGGCTTTCTGTAGTTGCAACGAGCCGGGGCTACTCTTCGTTGCAGTGCTTGGGCTTCTCATTGTGGTGGCTTCTCTTGTTGCGGAGCACGGGCTCTAGGCACGCGGGCTTCAGTAGTTGTGGCTTGGGGGCTCTAGAGTACAGGCTCAGTAGTTGTGGCACATGGGCTTAGTTACTCTGCAGCATGTGGGATCTTCCCGGACCAGGGATCGAACCTGTATCCGCTGCATTGGAGGCAGATTCTTAACCACTGCACCACAAGGGAAGTCCCCCTTTCTTCAGATTTTAATAGCATCTGGTATCCAAACTTTACAATGCCTTTGCTTTTATTTTTTGGCCGTGCCAGACAGCATGCAGGACCTTAATTCCCCAACCAGGGATCTAACCCATGCTCCCTGCAGTGGAAGCGCAGAGTCCTAACCACTGGACCACCAGGGAAGTCCCCTGCCTTTACATGTTAAACAGACTTCTCAGCAGAACTGATCTGGAGAATTGCCTTGGTTATTTCTTATGTCTAACAAAGTCACACCAAAATGTAGTGGCTTAAAACAGCCATTGATGTATGATTTTTCATGATTCTGTGAGACGGGTGGGCAATTCTTTCTGCTGGTCTCAGCTGGGTTCACTCATGTGGCTGCATTCAGCTGGGGCGTCAACCGGGCTGGATGGTCCACGACCGCCTCACTCACATGTCGGGCAATTGGTGCTACTATTGGCCGGGTCACCTTCCCTGTGTGGTTTCACACGGCCTCTCATCCGCGGGCTCCACGGGCTTCCTTACGTGGTGGGCTCAGGCTGCATTCCAAGACACCAAAGGCATAAGCTACAAGACCCCTTGAGGCCTGGGCCCAGAAGTTGCACAACATCTCTAGAACTGAAACAGGAGGGAAGGGGGCAGGGAACAACCCTTAAAGAATGACAGAGCTGTTGAGGACACGATAAAAAGTGGTTAGAACCGATTACTCCCAAGATGGTGGAAGATTCAACTTCCAGTAGACCTTGAGCCTCACTATACGCTCATTGTATTCATTAGCATATGCTAAACGAGACACATCCACAGGCACCATGACAGTTCCAAGGCTGACCATAAAAGGCCAAAAAGTGGGTGGTGGCCCAATTCCTGGAAATCACTGCCCTTTTCCCAAAATAGTTGGGAAAATCCTCCCACTTATTAGCCTGTGAAATTACCCAGCCCACAAAAACTAACCATCCCATATTTCGGGAC
>NC_138171.1:58277064-58387169 GCF_964165515.1 Mesoplodon bidens | reverse complement strand
ACTTTTAGATGCAGAGAGAATCCTGCTGCAAATGTGCACATATACGGGGTGAGGGGGAAGGAGTAGCTGCACTACTCTTACAAACTTCTTTAAATCACATGTCAACCTTTTAACAGAAGGAACCAACAAAAGCAAAAAGAAGTTGACACAGTGCTTTTCAAGAAGGAGATGTTGATACAATAAAAGGGGGAGGATTATATTGCAAGATTAGGTTCTAGAAAGAAATACCTGGTTAAAGATTGTTGAGTCTAGTCACAAACTGGTTTAAAGATTGTTAGGTAATAAAACTCATGACTAAGTTGTTTGGGGTAAATGTTAATTCCATAGACTGGGGCATTAATCAGATATAACCACCAATAAACAAAGACATCAAACAACAAAATTCCTCTTCTATCGACAAGTTGCTCAAGTTTGTTACAGTTATCTGCACAGTGGAACTTGGCCTTGTCTCAATTTTTGGACAACTTTTATCTTCTCAACACATAATCCTCTTTACATCCCCATCCACTTCCCACACCCTAGCTTCGTGGATAAAGATACCATTCTGAAAATTAAAGCCTGGTGAACATGTAACACATAAAATTTTTCTTACCAACAAACTCAATTTGCAGTATTTCTTGACCCTTAATATCACACAGATATAAATATTACACACATCAAAATTTGAATCATAATATCCTTACCTTTCTGGCTTCTTTCTTGGTCTGTTTTTTTTTTTTTTTTTTTTGCGGTACGCGGACCTCTCACTGCTGTGGCCTCTCCCGTTGCGGAGCACAGGCTCTGGACACACAGGCTCAGCGTCCATGGCTCACAGGCCCAGCCGCTCCGTGCGCATGTGGGATCCTCCCGGACCGGGGCACAAACCCGTGTCCCCTGCATCGGCAGGAGGACTCTCAACCACTGTGCCACCAGGGAGGCCCTCTTGGTCTGTTTTGAATGGTTTTCTTGTCATCACATCAGTCTTAATGGCAATATCTGTTACAATCCTCTGAGTAGCAAGCAATGGAGATCCATGTTCACTGTCTTGAACAGTAATGAGAATGTATCACCCCACAAAATTAATAAGCCCAGCAACAGAGCAGACTTCAGCAGCTCAGCCATGTCACCAATGACCTAGTTTCTCTTGGTTATTCTTCAATTTCTCCAACTTGGCTCCAAACTAAGGCTGTGAAGAGGCGCAGAACATGCCAACCCCAAATACGCCGCTTTGACGTATCAATTATCTTGAGTTGCTGGCACTTGAGAAACAGCAGATGCAGGAAGGGCTCTCTGACCTCCCCTTTCTACCTAAAAGCAGGTCATAAAATTTCCCATGAGAATGGTGCCCTCCCTGCACCAGGGAGAGAAGAACATTCTTATCACCAGAGACAGGGAGTCGACACCAAAATGGACCTGTGCAAACCAACCTACTGTCATAACCCTTATGTTCCATTAGTTTCCCCATATATTTCCTAGTCACTGCCCCACAATTTACTGACCCTAGATCAGGCTCCTTTGTCTCTTTTCTCAACCCCACAATTTATCGTCATTTGTAAGCTTTTGGGTCTATCGGATTCTCTGGGTCTTCATTTTCCTTCTAAAGATTCCCATGTACACATAAAAATATTACATAAAATCTGTATGCTTTTCTCCTGTTAACCTGTCTTACATGCGTTTAGTTCTTAGGCTCAGCTACAGGACCTAAGAGGGTAGAAGGAAGTTTTTCTGCCCTACATCTGCCTCCCAATGTGGTCCAAGGATGCCTGCCAGGAGCCCCAGGGCTACATACTTCTTTTCCTATTAGATGAAACAACATCTTTCCCAGAATTTTTCTCAGAAAAGGAAGGAAACTTCTTTCCCAGAATTTACCAGCATCTCATTGTCACTTCTCTGCCCAAATATGGTCACGTGGACAAACATTCTTAAGACAGTTGTGGGTCCTGAGAAATGAAACTGTGTTTGCTGATTGCCTTAAGTTGATCAGGTGCCACCCCCACAGTCTATAGGTGGGGTCAATCCTACCTAAATTGTTTGGCTAATTTTGTTCAAGGAAATCCAGTGGACTGATGCCAATGGAAAGGAATGGGTGCTAGGCGGCAAGCAATAAGGTTCAATTATGATGGCTTAAGTTTTACTTGTGAAAATTCTATAGACTATCTCTACCTTCTAAAACATATTGGGATAAAAGATTTAAGCACTGGTAGAAAGGTTTGTAAAAGTGCTTCTGTTCAAAAACAGTCTGGAGGTTCTTCAAAAAACTAAAAATAGAACTACCCTATGATCCAGCAATTCCAATCCTGGGTATATAGCCAAAGAAAATGAAAACACTAACTCAAAAAGATACATGCACCCCGATGTTCATAGCAGCATTATTGACAATAGCCAAGATATGGAAGCAACCTAAGCATCCATCAAGAGATGAATGGATACAGAAAATGTGGTAATAGATACAATGGAACCCTAAAAAAGAATGAAATTCTACCATTTACAACAACGTGGATGCACCTAGAGAGTATTACACTTAGTGAAATAAGTCAAGAGAAAGTCAAATACTCTATGTTATCACTTACACGTGGAATCTAAAAAGTAAAACAGGGCTTCCCTGGTGGCGCAGTGGTTGAGAGTCCGCCTGCCGAAGCAGGGGACACGGGTTCGTGCCCCGGTCCGGGAGGATCCCACATGCCGCGGAGTGGCGGGGCCCGTGAGCCATGGCTGCTGAGCCTGCACGTCCGGAGCCTGTGCTCCGCAACGGGAGAGGCTACAACAGTGAGAGGCCTGTGTACCGCAAAAAAAAAAAAAAAGTAAAACAAACTAATATATATAACAAAACAGAAACACACTCATGGATACAGAGAACAAACCAGTGGTTACCAATGGAGAGCGGGAAGGGGGGAGGGGCAATACAGGGGTATGGGATTAAGAGATACAAACTATTATGTTTAAAATAGATGAGCAACAGCACAGGGAAATATAACCATTATTTTGTAATAATTTTAAATGGAGTTTAATCTATAAAAATATTGAATCACTATGTTGTACACCTGAAACTAATATAATATTGTAAATCAACTATACTTCAATAAAGCATATGGGATGACAGTACACACACCAAGCCTGGAACAGTGTTTATTGGAGGAAATAATAGAGATAGAACAGTAGCAGGTGTGTGACTCCACTTCCCTCCAACGTCCTTTTTCATAAGGGGCAGAAAACAGACTTTGCAGAGTCAGATAAGAGTCCAGGAGATGAACCTAACCTCTGGGCTCACCAGGTCCACAGCTCCCTTCCATGTGACCTTGGTCTGTGGTCCAAGTCATTCAGATACAGTCATTTGATATGACATACCACCTCAGCCCTTTTCCACCACATCAGCATGCTTCCAGAAAGGTTATTCTTTTTTTTTTTTTTTTTTTTTTGTGGTACGTGGGCCTCTCACTGTTGTGGCCTCTCCCATTGCGGAGCACAGGCTCTGGACGCGCAGGCTCAGCGGCCATGGCTCACGGGCCCAGCCGCTCCGCGGCATGTGGGATCCTCCCGGACCGGGGCACGAACCCGTGTCCCCTGCATCGGCAGGCGGACTCTCAACCACTGCGCCACCAGGGGAGCCCCAGAAAGGTTATTCTTTTCACTCTGAGCTTTAACTAGTTTCTGTAATTGAAACAGACTCTTTCCAGAGGAAGCCAACTTCCTCCTTAGGAGGCCAGTCTGCAGGGAAGCAACATCTGGACAAGTTAATCCTTGCCTCTTTGTCCACCCGTTGATTTCGAAGGATAACTTCTATGTGTCATAGTCTGTTCCACTAGCAGACTTGTACCTGTACCCGTTGAACCCATACGATTGTAAAGCTAGTCTCTGGCTTTGCTGTAGTAGACACTGAAGGATGGTTAGAACAGTGAGCAGGAAAAGGAAGGTCAAGAATAACACCTGAAGTCCTCCCCAAAACCAGGGACCAAGGGATGCCAGAGCAGACAAGAGAAGAGGTTCTAAGCTGCTGGTCAGGGCACATTACTCAGCCATGCTACCTGTCTCTATATACAGGAGTCTGATTGTTCTACCTTGCCACCAGTGTGAATCTAAACAACACAGTTTGGTCAGGGTACAATCCATCCCTTATCTGGTTTGTTAGGACACTGGGACTTGAGCCACTTCACTTGCTATTTGGTCTAGCAGTTGAGAGATCCCATATGGATCTCACCAGTTCATTAATCCCCCAACCCAGAAATGAAGCCCCATGTGAAGCCGTAGTTTCATGTACTATTTACAACAACCACTTCCAGGCCCAAGGCTGGTGTGGATCCTGGGAGTCCTGGAAAACGTGGAGGGCTACCCCAGAATGAAGATCATATTCACTAAAGGCAAACAAAAGATGGCTATCTGTTTAGACAGTTAGAATAGCCCAAGGACACATAGTCTATTCCGGGGAGTTATAGTCATTCATGGTCATTGTCATGGTCATTGTTTCTACTGGTAGGCATAAGCCTTGAGTAATTAAATAGGACTGAATCTGTAGCTGTGACTGGGGAGTGTGCGTGGCCTGGAGAGAAGACAAGGTGCTTTATAGGCCCTGGGACCTGGGTCTTTTCTTGGTGGTTTCACTGGCAGGCATTGGATAGGGTAACACAATAGAGTATGCCAAGGGGCCAGGAGTGCTGGGAGCAGACGTGGCATTGTGACCACTCTCCCCTCCACATCTGATTCTAGACTAATGTCCCACCTTGGAGACTATCAGGGATGAAGAAATTTTCCTCTACCCTTCTAGGTTCTTCTGGCTGGTCTAAGAATTAAAATGACATGAGACAGATTAACAGGAGAAAATCAAAGAAAAGTTTAATAACATGTATACCTGGGAGAGACCCAGGAAAACTGAGCAACTCACCAAAAGGGTTAAAAACCTCACCTTAAGTGCAAAAGAAGAGATTAGAGACGGAAGAGAATTTTAAGGGTAGTGGTTTAGGACTTCCAAAGTGAGGAAGGCAATTGACATTGAGATGGAAAAGCAAATGTTTGCTTAAACAAATGTTTGCTGGGCCAGGCAGTCAATGGGACACAGAGTGGATTCTGGTCTCAAAGAGTTTCCCCCGTAACACCTACTCCATATTCTTTTCAGGTATCTCTGGTGAGAGCTCTACTCTGGGACTATGTCTTCTATCTAAATTCTTTTAGGCAGTTAGGGAAAAGGTCAAAGTTTCTTCCTGAGTCTTTTGGGCCTTGGATGTTTTCAGTTCTAAATAATCCACATGCCAAAGAGACATTTTGGGTTGGCAAGTTTTGCTCCCTTACAAATGTTGCTCTCTTCTCAAAACGATCAATGTGAGCTTCCCTGGTGGCACAGTGGTTGAGAGTCCGCCTGCCGATGCAGGGGACACGGGTTCGTGCCCCGGTCCGGGAAGATCCCACATGCCAAGGAGCAGCTGGGCCCGTGAGCCATGGCTGCTGAGCCTGCGCATTCGGAGCCTGTGCTCCGCAACGGGAGAGGCCACAACAGTGAGAAGCCCGTGTACGGCAAAAAAAAAAAAAAAAAAGAAAGATCAATGTAGTGAGCCTTTTCTCCAACTTTAGATTAGGTTGTACTTTCACGAACACCAGACGAAGCACTCGGCTTGTGTTTGGAAGCATGCCAAACAGAAACGGCTGCTTTTCACATACTAGAATCACATTCATGTCGATGAGATAGATATTCATTCTATGACAAGCACCACTCCCAAAGTGAGGTCTGGGAATTTCAGTAGATTCCTGTCTCCCACTCAAGCTCAGGATGGACAGGGACACAGGCCATTGAGTGCAAAGTGGGGCAGAATCATGGGCAACAGTTATAGCATTTTTGCTGGTATCAGTTGCTCTCTCTCCTGAGCTTTATTCATTTAAATTGAGTATCTATCATATGATTTTACCTGACAGTTTTGTGTGTGCGTGTGTGTGTGTAATTAGCTTATTTTGCAGTTTGTCTATAAATTCAGGGAGAAATAAAACAATCTTGCCAACCAAAGAAACTTCCATACCAGTTTAATATGAAGTAAGCGTTTCAGTATTTACGCGCATGCAAGGTAGCACAAAAGTGTCTACAAAGTCTGAACAGAATTTCACACCACTGTATATAGAAAAGTAGAGGCAAAAATAATTAAAACTACTCTCATCTCTGGGATTATCTCCATAAACCTTCAAAGTTAGCCCCGGAGGCATGTGTGTTTACAGCTCAAAGGATCAGAAAGCACAGATTTGCACTGCAAAATCAAAAGGTTGGCCCTCCTGTGGGGCCTATTCTGTTTCCAGGAGACATCCCAAGGAGAAGAGGGAGGGGGGGTGTCAAGGAGGCAAAGGTCTCCTGGACCTTCTTAGTGACTCTAGGTCTAAAAATGTAACCAACACAGACAGATTAACAGGAGAAGAGCATACAAATTGATTTAGTACGAGTTTTCCGTGACACAGGAGCCTTCATAAGGAAATGAAGACCCAAAGAGACAGTTAGACTAGTGCACTTCTATGCTGGGTTTAAGGAAGAGAGGACAGTCCTGGGGGATAACTTAAGGAGTGTGAGGTCTAAGAAGTAAATTGGGGGAAAGTTAGCAAGGCTGGTTGGTTAGGATTCTTCTTGGTGTCTCTTTATCTTCAGAGATAAGAGTGCTCCTTTCCCAGGTATAGGGAGGGTACCTCTCACCTGAGGGTTTTATGGCCTGTTTCTGGAAAGGAAGGCCAGAGGGGGAAGGAGGTCAGAGCGATTTCCCTTCTGCTGTTTTCTCAAACTTCTTCAGCTTAAAATATTCATCATGTCAAGGTGCCATGTTTTAAGGTAGCATGTCCTGAACCCATCAGAGGCAATCACCTCCCTCCTTTTTTTTAAACAAAGGAAGCTTGACCACGTCACCCTGACTTGGCCTGCTCCTGCCTTTCCTGCAACTGCTATTAATCATCTTTTAGAACAAATCACATGAAAACTGCCGGGACCTATCTTACATGGTATACGTCTTTATACACTTACAGAAGTAATACGCAAACACATTCCTGTAAAGTTTTTCGAAAAAGACAGAAGTATATAGAATTAAAAGGTAAAATTTTCTTCCTCCTCCACCCTCCACCCACAGCCCACCCTGCCCCCACTCCTCCCTTCAGAAGTGACTCTGACCTTTTTTTATGCATATCAAGAAACAAGGACAGAAGTGATCTGACTGGTTGGGTGGGTCCTCTGGCTTCTTGGGTCTTTCGCACCTCAAAGATGTCATGGCCCTCAGAGCAAAGTCTGGGGCACTGAAGGCCATTTATTGTATGAGGTTTTTCATTTATTTATAAGGAATGTTATCTGAAAGTTAAACCTTGCCAGACATTACCCTTGACAGCTTGATCAATGAATCTAGAAGATCTGTGATGGAGGCCGGGTCTGATTAAGATTTCTGGGCTTGTATCGATGACTTTTGACGAATTAAAAGATACTGGGAATTCCTGGTGGTCCAGTGGTTAGGATTCGGCGCTTTCACTGCTGTGGCCTGGGTTCAATCCCTGGTTGAGTAACTAGGATTCCGCAAGCCACACAGCGTGGCCAATAAAAAGAAAATAAAAAGGAAAGATATTAAGAGTGCCTCTTCTCCCTCTTCTTTCCTCTCTCCCTCCCCTTCCCTTCCTTCTCACTGGAAACATTCTTCCTGGCCTATCACACACCTGCCAAAGTCTTCAATTACCACCTTCATTAGAATAACTCTGAAGCTCTCCGCAGGGATCCAACCTATAGCCAAGAGCAGCCAGATGTGTCTTAGCAAGACTGGCAGACAAGAGTGGCTCCACCATCCACCCCAATGTCCAAACAGAAACCTGAGTATCACCCCCGATTTCACCCTCTTTCCTGTCCCCCACATCAAATTGAACGCCAAGCGCAGTGGCTTCTACCTTCTTGTTTAGTTCTTAAATCCAGAGCTTCTCAACCAGCGGGCCCTGCACACTGCCGTGCCCCAGACCTGGTTAGGGTGGGTTGAATTACCTGTGGGGCAGCTGGAGGAGGTGAGGGGCGGACCCCCAGGGCCAGTGCCTCAATCTGTGAGCAGTGTCCTCCCAGTACCCCAGTGCACAGGATGAATAGTATCACTTTTCTGTGTGTTCTGCCACTTGGGTCCTCTCCTCTCCATCTCCACGGCCACCATGACTGTGGTCCCCACCATGTGTCATCTCTCTGCTTCAAGCCTGCCCGTCCACTCCATGCACCACACCAGAACCAACCATCTTCCCCTGACGATACACTTCCCTGCTTCCCTGCCATCTGCAGGATAAACTTCAGGCTCATAGCCCGGTAAATCAGGCTATAAGACTCTTCTATACCCAGTTGTTGGGGGAAACACTGACTGAAACTGCCCACCCTGGCCAGGCACCACAGTAACCATTTGCAGGAGTTATTTTACAACAGGAGGTCCTGGTAAGGAACACAGAACTAACAAGCCACCACCAACCAGAAGAATTTGGGAAAGGTCAAAAGGAGACGCCAGTCCATATGTCCTACCAACCTCTCAGAATCCTTCTCACTGGAATCCGTCTTGTCTGAGCAATGTGCGCACCACCAGGAAGGACCCTGAGTCAGAATGATTGGCCAGAGACAACCCGGAAACGAATCCCATCACCATAAAACCCGAGACTACGAGCCACGTGGCAGAGCAGTTCTTCCGGGTTCCCTTACCTGCTGCTCGCCGCCCAGGTGTCCCTTCCCAATAAAGTCTCTTGCTTTATCAGCACATGTGTCTCCTCGGACAATTCGTTTCCGAGTGTTAGACAAGAGCCCACTCTGGGGGCTCTGGAAGGGGTCTCCCTTCCTGCAACACACTAATCTTTCCTGCCTTCTCTCCGCCCCACCCCCACCCCGTTCCCTTCTTCCTCTACTTTCTAGGCACACCAAAATACAAGTCCATCCATCATCCTTTCAGTGCAATTCCAAAAATTAAAATCCAAAATAGTTTTGACAACTAAACATTTTATTTTCTTTCACAGCAAATTCATTTGGTAGCAAATGACTGGTGGCTTTTTATGGTCTTAATTGGTCATGCTTAGTGCATGTATTTATACATTTTCCCTACAGATGAATTAATATTTTGCATTACCCACTGAGAAGTTATGAAAATATGTATAGGTACTGTATTATCATTCTAAAATTAAAAACTCTGAATTCTAGGGCTTCCCTGGTGGCGCAGTGGTTGAGAGTTCACCTGCCGATGCAGGGGACACGGGTTCGTGCCCTGGTCCGGGAGGATCCCACATGCCGCGGAGCGGCTGGGCCCGTGAGCCATGGCCCCTGAGCCTGCGCGTCCGGAGCCTGTGCTCCGCAACGGGAGAGGCCACAACAGTGAGAGGCCCGCGTACCGCAAAAAAAAAACCACACACAAAAAACCTCTGAATTCTAAAATATAGCTCACCTTCAGGATGTTGAATAAGTGAGTGTGGACCTGTGGCAGATACTGGAATTGTCTTGGGCCTGGAATACTCACCCTGTCACCACCCCTTTTATCCAGCTAATTGATCGGTTGTTATTGCTGCTTCACAAACCATGCCAAAACTTGGTGGATGAAACAACAATCGTTGATTTAGCTCACACACCTGCAGTTTGGTCAGGGTTCAGCAGGGAGAGCTGGCCTCTGCTCCACCAGGTCAGCTGGGGTGGCTTGACTGGGTACTGGAGGGCCCATTTCCAGGATGGCCCACTTACATGGCCAGCAAGGTGGGCTGGCTGTCGGCTGGGAACTCAGTCGAGGCTGAGGACGGGGCGAGGGAGGGGATGACTCAGTTCCTTTCCACATGAGCTTCTCCACCAGACCCTCTCCACGGGCTGAACAGGCTTCCTCACAACATGGCGGCTAGGCTCCAAGAAGGGGACTGAGGGACAGGAAGTGGAAGCTGTCCATTTCTAAAGCACAGCATCACTTCCACCTATTCCATGATCACGTCGTTACAGGGTACTAGTCACAGAATTTTGAAACGTTTTAAATAGCCACAATACTCCTCCTCATTCTTCAAGTAGCAGTTCCAATACCATCCCCTTTGAGAAGTTTCCTGCACTTCTTGGAAGAGTGCAAAATGCTCCTCCTTTGTATTTACCTACAGTGTGTAGAGAATTTCCTTTTTAAAATCAACTTTACTGAGGCATAATTTAAATACATTAATATTCCCCTTTTGTAAGGCTATGGTTTGATCGGGTTTTGACAAATGTATACACCTGTGTAATCACCACCACAATCAAGATGTAGAATATTTCCATTACGCTAAAAAGTTCCCTCCGCCCGAAAGATTTCTTAAAAAGCTCTGTTGAGACTTTCGTTGTCCTTGTTCTTGCTGCTGCTGTTTTTTTGTTTGTTTATTTGGTTGGTTGGTTGGTTGGTGTGAGCTGTGCAAAGGGGAAGTAAGAGTTAAGAAAATCTATGATTAGAGTCTACTCTTCTGAATTAAGGGAAGCAGATGGAACGACGCATTTGTCAGCTACTGCTAACCACAAAAGTTTGGTAGTTCCAAGCATTGCTATGCTTCGCCTCACTAAGGAAGTTGGGTAAAATGAGTAATGACAACTAAGTCCCCACCTCTACAGGCACAAGGCACATCAGATCTCATTTCTGCCTAAGGTGCTCCAATGGCTTCATGCTGCCTTTAGAATGAAATTTAATTCCCTTGCCCCAGATGACACCACTGTGATCTGGCCTCTGGGACTCTCTATGCTATGGTCACATGGCCTTCCTTCAGTTCCTCTAACTCAGTGTGTTCCTACCTCAGGGCCTTTGCACTAGCTGTTCCCCCTTTTGTGGCAATCAGATAGATCTTTTCAATGTCACCTCCTCAGAGAATCTGTCCCTAAATTCCTGACCCAAGTACTTTCCCTTGCATATCACAACATCAATATGAAATCACTCCATATCTGAACAGGGAATGTAGAAAGATCTGGATCTTATGCCCCTTGTCTACAGTGTTCCTCTCCTGTGTGTTTTGGCAGTAAGCTCTATCTTAGGGCTAATGATCCTTGGTGGCACTCTGTTAGTGAAATCAAATTTATGACAAAACATGTGATTGTAGCATTGATCATACAGTTTTTAAATTACTGATTTACTTGTCCACCTTAATTTCAGATGACAAATCCCTTGGAGGACATGAACTGTTTCTTGTTTACCATGACCCTGGCACACCACAGATGTGCTCATTAAATATATATTGAATGACTGAAGAAATAAATGAATAAAACTGTTGATACAAATAATCAATAATCGATCTAAAATAAGGAACAGAAGAGAGTTTTATTTGAGCCAAACTGAGGACTATAGCTCTGGAGGCGGTCTCTCAGTATTTCTGAGAAACTGTTCTGCTGAAGCATGGTTTTCAGCACAGTTTTATATCAGAACAAAGAACATACATCAAATGTGACAGGGGTACATTCCTTCAAGATTTCAAAAGAGATAGATTTGTACGTACACAGAGAGTCAGTATGACCCTGGGGTCCGAGAAGGGAAACTTATTTTCAAGGGAGCGCTAATATTGGATGCATAGGAAGGGAGTCATTTATTCTTATCTTCAAAGAGGAAATTCTTTACCTTAATGGTTAAGGCAGATGTGCAATGTATGTTTGACAGGACATAAGTCAGGCTGTTGAAGTTCACACAAAGTTCAAGCCAAATCATGTATAAGCCAGAATGACTTCCCCATACCTCAATATCTGAAAATTTCTTCCATCAAAACCTATAATTCTAAAACTGAGCAGTATAATGTAAGAAGCCACTGTCACTGATTGAGATTTTGAGTTACCTCCTAACAAGAATCTTTACAGCTTCCCTGCTGGTCTCTTACTCTAGTTGCTACACGTGATGGTTAATTTTATGTGTCAGTTTGACTGGGCTAAGGGATACTCAGATAGCTGGTAAGGTATTTTTTCATCTCTTAATAATCAACTTTTGGCCCCTTGGCCAGATATCTAAATATCTGGAAGTGCAATTATTGAGTAGTATGATAAACACGTTTAATTTTATGTATATATATAATGCTGCCAAGCTGTTTTCCAAAGTGGTTGTACCATTTTATACTCCCACCAGCAATATATAAGAATCCAATTGCTGCACATCGTCACCAACCCTTGGTATTGTGCATCTTTTTTTTTATTTGAAGTATAGTTGATTTACAATATTTCACATGTACAGCAAAGTGCTTCAGTTATACATATATGTGTATATTCTTTTTCAGATTCTTTCCCACTATACGGTATTACAAGATATGGAATATAGTTCCCTGTGCTATACAGTAGGTACTTGTTGCTTTCTGTATCTTTTAAGTTTTCGACATTCTAGAGGGTACATGATGACATCTTATCATGGTTCTATGTGGCATTTCCCTGATGACCAACTATGTTGAGAACCTTTTCATGTGTTTAAAGATCATTCTGAAACAGGCTGTACCTGGGACCTGAGACCCTTTGCTGCAGTGCTTGCAGCTGGACAAGTGTTTCCTTGAGCAACAAAATACAAAGAAACCATAGGGACTGAAAATAACTGCATACATGCTCAGTTGGGGCAAATTATGTTCAAAAAGATACAGAAAGACCAAAAAAGCCCAACAGCCAATTCTGAAGAGCCAGGAGAAAAACAGGGTACTGAGAGCAAAAGCAGGGTACTGCATATGCACCCTGCACACACCACCACCAAGGGGGTGGGCAAGCCACCTAAGCCACCCCTCTGGCCTGACCTCTGGCCCCACCCCTACCCTCACCCCGTATAAGGAACCAGCTCATCCCTCCTTGGGGAGTGAGCAAGGGAACATTTTACTTGTTTTCACTCCCTTCTGCTGCCGCAGGAGTCCCAATAAAGCCTTGCATGAATTTCTTGTCTGGCCTCTTATCAATTTCTATTAATTAAGGAGGCCAAGAACCCTGATGGGTAACAATTCCTAGGTGAAATGGGATATGTGAACTTCAACCCGAAGGCAAAACAGGAACAAACAAGAAAACACAAGCTTCCAACTCGTGTCCCCAAAACCTCTAACCAATGGGTTTAAAGGTCACTTGCCTCTAATAGCTTCGCCCACTTCCTGAAGTTCAGAGGTGTGGCGAACCCCTTCCTGCTTCCACCATTCGTAGACATGACTGTGCATCTCCCACCTTTCAGATACCACTATGGCACTGCTACGGTCCTGCACCCAAGTTGCTTAGCAAAGTGAAACCAGATGTAGAGCAAACAGCTCCCTTGTTCTTGTCCTGCTGCCTCACTGCCATGGAGACCAAGACTTGAAAGCAACCTCTGGGGTTTGTCCCATTGATGTGGACGTTGTGAAAATACTTCACTAATTGTATTTCAGAAACTGATATCTTTTTTGAAATTTGTTTGCGGTACGCGGGCCTCTCACTGTTGTGGCCTCTCTCGTTGCGGAGTACAGGCTCCGGACGCGCAGGCTCAGCGGCCATGGCTCACGGGCCCAGCTGTTCCACGGCATGTGGGATCTTCCCGGACTGGTGCACGAACCCGTGTCCCCTGCATCGGCAGGCGGACTCTTAACCACTGCGCCACCAGGGAAGCCCTGATATCTTTTCTTGAGAGAAACTTAAGTGCTGAGATTTTTTTTTCATGTGCTTCTTGCATTTAATTGGCTGAAGATACATCCGAATTATTATTTTTTTAAGAGAAAAGAGAAAAGGTTTTCTTAAATCTGGAAAAACAAAGCACAGAAGAACCAACAATGTTTCAAACAGAAAGTCACAAAAATTATAATCATCCTCATCAGTTCACTCAGTCTCATGTAATTAATTTTTTTTCATCTTGATCTGTTGTTAGCACTTTTATGAATTCATCAGTTTTCCATTAGAGTTCTGAAAATGCTTATTTATTCAGTTCAGCAGTATAGTCAGTTACCAGAAACCTGTACTTGTCAGAGTCTTTTCCATGAATTCCTTGAAGATGAAACCCTTTTTTTTTTTTTTGTGATACGCGGGCCTCTCACTGTTGTGGCCTCTCCCGTTGCGGAGCACAGGCTCCAGACGCGCAGGCTCAGTGGCCATGGCTCACGGGCCCAGCTGCTCTGCGGCATGTGGGATCTTCCCAGACCAGGGCACGAACCCGTGTCCCCTGCATCGGCAGGCGGACTCTCAACCACTGCGCCACCAGGGAAGCCCTGAAACCCTTTTATAGGAACATTTTTGCAAAAGCATCAGAGTACACCCAGAACTGTCTGTAAATGACAAAAGACTTAAGAATGACCACGGTTAAAGATTTGAAGATACATCTGAATTCTTAAGAAAAATTTCAAATGTCTTCAAAGAAGTGGGCTTTGATTGGATTGATAGAAGAGAGGATACTTTTGTTACAGAAAGAGGAATGGTTATAAATCAACTAAAACAAAAGAAAACAGGAATTGCAACAGATTGATTCTTAACAGGAACTTCATGACTGCCAAATGTTGCAGGTTTTGGACAAACACAAGCCTGAGGCAGGAAGCTGTGATGCAGAGCAAGTTATGGCATGATCAAACTTGCCATGTAATTGAACTTGATACATGCCTCACCTGAATGGATGCTTTGAGAGCTACCGTTTATCCCTGCCACAGGAATGACACATGCTAAGTAGGGGCCACTCCTTCAGTCTGGGTCCAAGAATGGAAAGACACATCTGGCGGCAGTAGAGCCACCACTGACCTGCGACTGTTGTGGGTTGAATTGTGTCCCCTGAAAAGATAAGTCCTAGCCCCCTGTAACTGCAAATGGGACCTTATTTGTAGATAGGGTCTTTGCAGATGTAATTAGTTAAAATGAGGTCATACTAGATTAGGGTGTGCTGTCACCCAATATTACTGCTGTCCTTATAAGAAGAAGAGAGAACACACAGAGACACACAGGGAAGAAGGCCATGTGACAACAGAGGCAGAGGTTAGTGATGTAGCTACAAGATAAGAACTCCAAGGACTGCTGGCATCCATTGGAAGCCAGGAGAGGGGAACAGAATGGATTCTTCCTCAGTACCTCCAGAAGAAACCAACCCTATCAACATCTTGGTTTTAGACTTCTGGCCTCCACAACCGTGAGAGAATACATTTGTTGTTTAGCCACCCAGTTCGTGGTACTTTGTTTTGGTAGCTCTGTATAGCAGCCAATGTAAACATGAGCAAGTGAGTAACAAACTTTTGTTACTGGAAATCACTGAAATGTTGGCGTCATTTCTTAAATGGTTAAAAGTTAATATGTGCATTATGGAAAACTGAAAAACACAGGAAGCAAAGTATACAAACATCATCCACAATTATATGCACTTTATAGCTTGATGTGTCCTTCTAGGTCCTATGTTTGTATACATAGAACTAACCAAATATTTTTATGTAGTTGAGATTATACAGTATGTATCATGCATTTCCACACATCATGATCATGCATATTTACCAATTGAAAGTCCAAAAACCATGAGTATTTTGATAACCAAGAATACCCTACACCAACTCAATCAGGAAAAAATAAAATAAAATCCTTATTCTCTTGGTGTGATGGTTAATTTTTTGTGTTAACTCGACTGGTCATGGGGTACCCAGACTAAATATTATTTCTGGAGCCAGTTCTAATCAATCAATCCTACTGATTCTGTTCCTCTGGAGAATCTTGACTAATACACTTGGGGACAAAAATGTCATAAAAGACAAAAGTGGCAACAGGCCTCTTACATAAAGATATTGAAAGAATTGTAATTAAAATACTACATTCCCTTATGCTCAATATTAAATGAGACAAAAAGTGATGAGTACAATGCTTTTAAGAGAATTCATTATCAGATATATTCTCTTAAAACATTATCAGGTAGGTATGTTTCCACTGAATTATTTAACAATACATTCCTACAGTACAACCAAAAGAATTGTATACATACACAAATTGCTATCATCAAAATGTAAATATGAACACATTTGCCTACATCCCACCCCACCAACAACCTAATGTACAAGTCCTGACATCCACTGCTCAGAGGTGGTTTAACAATGCCATGCCCAAGATGCTTCTTTTGTATTAATTACTTCTTTTAAGATATTTACAATTTGGTTAATTCACTAACTCTACTCTTTATCATACAGTGTTAGCTCAAGATATCCATAAAGCTTAAACACAGGTGCTTTATAAAAAATGCACATATAGAACTATGGATATAAGCCAAGACTATTTTCCAGATATGGAGATACTAGCAGAGAGACCCCTCCCTTCATGTTCTCCCTCTCCCACCGTTTCAATGACCAAGTACAGAATGGTGGTAGCCAGATTGCTAGAGTGGGAGTTACAGACAAGCAAGGGGAGAAGGCTAGAATGTTCCATGTGATAATGATTACAGCAGGGGACATCAGTGTGAAATAATACTTAGCTTAATGCAAACACAGATGGTTACATACTGAAATATTTATAGATATTTGTATATATGTGTTAGTATACATATATATTTTCTTGTTCAGTCAGCTGAGAGAGTCTCTAAGGAATTAGAAACCAGTGGCAATCCAGCCCCCCAATCTTGGTTTCTAATATCATGCTCCAGTAAAAGGAACCAGAGTTCTGCAGGGAAAAATGGCTAATTCTAGGGCAGGAAATATAAGATGAGCCTGGAATATCTTCTACTACCAGAAAGTATAGAAGAAGTACTCAAACAAAAACACAATAATGGGGTACATCAGAAGGACACAGGAACCAGTTGCAAGTGCTCTATTTAATAACCAAGCTGAAACAATTTGAGCAACAAAATAAACAAGGTAGGGGCTTCCCTGGTGGCGCAGTGGTTGAGAGTCCGCCTGCTGATGCAGGGGACACGGGTTCGTGCCCCGGTCCGGGAAGGTCCCACATGCTGCGGAGTGGCTGGGCCTGTAAGCCTGCGCGTCCGGAGCCTGTGCTCCGCAACGGGAGAGGCCACAACAGTGAGAGGCCCGCGTACTGCAAAAAAAACCCACAAAAAAAACAGGAAAATAAACAAGGTAGTATTGGACTATAAACAAAGTAAAAAATAACTAGCCATTAGTTCATATTGATATTAAACATTGACTGAGTTAATAAATAGACAAATCTCCTGTGCAGAATTCCTAATAATATATGTGGATACTCCACCATGAAGGAGGTGTAGCATAACTCCCCACTTTCTTCCAAAGGGTACAGTATGAAAACAGAGGAAAAAAGAATAATTTTGCAGTGGAGAAAGTTGCCCACATGACCTCAGGCACGTGATCAACAGTGATTCATCATCTGTTGAGAAATGAAAAGTCACGTGGAGAGCATTTACCCTGATAAGGTGTTACCAAATGGCACTTTACCTCTGTGGTCTTTCTCCAAGAAAACAATTACCCCAATATAATCATGAGAAGAACAGCAGACAATTCCCAAGTGAGGGACATTCTACAAAACACCTGTCTTATACTCCTCAAAACCGACAAGGTCATCAAAAACAAGGAAAGTCTGAGAAACTTTCACAGCCAAGGGGTGCCTAAGGAAACATGATGACTAAATGAAATGTGGTATCCTGAAGCAGAATACCTGCATGGGGGAAAAAAAAAACCATGAACAATCATCAGAAGACAAATGATATACCAGAAAATAATATTTCGTAACTCATATAAAAGACAAGCATTAGTATCCCTAATGTACAAAGAGCTAACCAGACATTGAAAAAAAGAAAAAAGTCAGAAGCCTAAGAGCAAAATGGGCAAAAGATATGAACAGATAGTTCACAGAAATATAAAAACAAGACACCTTTTAGATGCATGAAAAAAATCTTCAACCTCTCTCATAGTTAAGATAATTACAGATGTAAACTACATAAAATACTAATTTTTACCTATCAGTTGCCAAAATCCAAAAGTGAACCACATATTTCTATGGGAGAAGCAGTGGAGAAAAAGCACTCTCATGCAGTACCAATGGAAATACAAAATGATACTATCTATAATCCCACCAAAAGGATCAAGTTTATGAATTGTATTCAACCCTTTGACCTGGCAATCTCACTTCTGGGAATTTATCTGATAGAATAAACCTACATGTACAAGGCTATTCATTAAAACATGGTTTGTAGTAGCAAAAGGTTGGAAATAGTTAATAACTAGTTTAATAAACTATGGAACATTCGCAATTGAAAAAAAAGAAAGTAAATGAACAAAAAACTTATTTACTAACTACTCTTTTTGTTTTTCCTGTCTTCTTCCCACTTTCAGTAAACCGTCTAGGGATTTTTTTATTCAACCTTCCAAAAATCAAACAAACAAAAAACCAAAATATGATCAGCCTGCAACATCTCTTGACAGGAGCATAATCTGGTTCTGAATGACACCTCTCTTGTAGGATTTTAATATTAATTCCAAAAATTGTCAAGGAATGTCATTGGCTTGCATTTACATAACTGATAATGTATTGATTCGTGTTAGTAAACCAGAAGGCTTGAACCTAAGATGTGAGTTAATTGGGGTTATACTAACTCTACTCTTGTCATACACTAGCAACTTCTTTAACATCTAGAAAAACTAGATGTTATACAATTTTAACTTGTTTGTCCTTTATACACACCATAGACGCCATGAAATAAAGCCAGATGCACAGAACGTAAGAGGATGATGGTTAATCTTGCTTAACTATAAACAGACTGGCTTCGAGCCCTTTGCCCTTTGTTCTCCTCCCTCCTCCCTGAATCAGCACAAACACCATGTGTTCTGCTCAGAGAGGTAGTTTGACCACTCCATTTCCAAAATACATGATTTCAAATGAATTTTAACAAAACGATATGTGCAAAATGTGTTATTTCACTATCTCCACTTTTAATAGATTTTATGTACTTCTAAACATCTAGAAAAGCCAGATGTTTCCAATAAGAACTTAAGTTTGTCCCTCATATACACAGTAGTGTTGAATAAATTATACTCGTGTAACAACAGTTGTATCTGAATGTGACTTCTGGTTAGGAATATTATAGTCTAGGATCCTTCATTTCTCTTGATTTCTTCTCTCCAAAAATGACCAGCTGAATGAGATGTGGTTTTATGATTTCATTCCCAAAGCCGTTTTCAGAAGACAATCTTTCTCTGAATTTTAACACAAAGTGAACAATATGTGTTCGTTTGCTAACTCTACTTTTGTCACTGATGGGGAAATATACTTAAGAACAAAATCTTCTCCCAACCCAGAAATCCTCTCCACAAATATAATAGAGAAAGAAAACAGTTTTATTATTGGATAAGGATTCAACCAGAATGTGATGCTCATCACAGGGAAGCCATCAAGAGACTGGAAAGTCAGGAAGAAACCTTAGCTTTTCTTCAGGGCATCCTTCCTCATGCCAAGCAGATACAACCTATTACCCATGTTCTCAAGATAAGTTTTAACTAGTGTTCAAGTGCAAGGACTTGACAGAACCATTCATCACACATAATCCATCTTAAGTTCACCTGGTAATTGATGTAGCCATCAGGGTTTGCTAATTGGCTTTATCCAAAGGAAAAATAAACTTATTTTGAGTATTCATGATGAAAGGTAGTTTTGCAACTTAGTAGGATCACACTGAACCTAGGCTCCTAGCCTAGGTTCCTAGGCTCCTAGGCTCCTAGCTTCTCTCACAGAAGCTGGGGGACAGGGGCTATATCCCTTGATAATTATACTTCAAAGAGATGGCTCCCAGACCCTTGAAAAAGATATTCCTGGATTTATATACAGTACAGCTAAAGTTAAATGAAATGCACATAATATACCGGGCAATGTGTAATATGAAATCTTCCAGTACATGCCAGCAAAACACCTTTTGTAATTTTTTCCTCCCATCTCCTTCAACCCAATGAAGGAGTACAAAAAGTATACTGTAGAGATAATTTAACAATTCCATTTGCAAAGCTGATATTTCCCATAAATTTCTAAAAACCATTTATTTTGGTAAAATATACATGTCATAAAATTTACCACTTAACCTTTTCTTTTTTTGGGTTTTTTTTTTTTTTTTTTTTTTTTTTTTGTGGTACGCAGGCCTCTCACTGCTGTGGCCTCTCCCGTTGTGGGGCACAGGCTCTGGATGCGCAGGCTCAGCGGCCATGGCTCACGGGCCCAGCCGCTCCGCGGCATGTGGGATCTTCCCGGACCGGGGCACGAACCCGTGTCCCCTGCATCGGCAGGTGGACTCTCAACCACTGCGCCACCAGGGAAGCCCCACTTAACCATTTTTAAGTCTACAGTTCAGTGGCATTAATTACATTCACATTCTTGTGCAACCATCACCACCATCCATCTCCAGAACTTTTTATCATCCCAAAGTGAAACTCTGTACCCATTAAACATTAACTCCCCATTAGAACACCCCCCCGCCAAGCTCCTGATAACCAGTATTCTACCTTCTGTCTCTAAGAATTTGACTATTCTAAGTACCTCATATAAGTGGAGTCATACAATATTCCCATCAATTTTTAAAAGCTCTTTACAAAATGTCATTCTATCTCTAATTTTAGATATACCAAGCACTTCTAAACATCCTGAAAGATTAGAAATTTCAAATAAGAACTTAATTGTCTACTATATATACAATACTGTTAAATAAAACTGCACACACACACACATAGCACTGGTTATAATTGAGGTATCTTCTAAATATGACCATTTTGGCCTTGAACCATTCCCTCCTTACTTGCTTCTCTCTACCACAATACAGTGGGCAAGTACGGGCACGTATAATGCTTAGAGGTGGTTGAACAAGTTAATATTCAAAAGTCTTATATAGAAGGCAAGCTTTCCTATGAATTTCAACACGAACTGTGTAAAATATGATAATTTTTACTAACTCTATTTGTCATACATTGACAACCTCTTAATCATCTAGAGACTTGATGTTATCAAATTACGATTCATTTGTCTATTATATACACTATATACACAGCAAAACAAAATGCATAAAGCTCACCAAAAGTGGTTTTGTCTGGAATTATGCAAATATGAACATATTACCATATTACCTTTTGCATTTCCTTCCCTCCCAGCTCCTCCAAACCATTGAACAATATAGACAGTAGTATACTCCTGACAAAGGAAAAATCAAAATGGAGTTGGTATTGCTAAGAGACCTCCCTAAAATGGGGCTGGGAGGCCATTGAAGAAGTGTGACTTATGTACATTCAGCCTGATGGAATCTGACCTTTGAACCACTTATTGTCTTAACGAAGGCATCCAGAACATCTGCCCAATGTTCCAGAAACTCAAGATACTTATCAGACCCTCACCCCGAATAACTCATGACAGCCTGTCTCTTAAGGAGAATTATCTCCTTTCTTGTGTCAGAGTACAGCCTTTTGCCTTTATAAGCCCCTGATCCTTTCTCTTCCCTGGAACACTCTTTCAGTTTTACCCAAATCTGTGTCTTTCAAATTGCAAATTTTAAGACTCCAAATAAACTCTTTTCTTACATGCAGACTTCTGTGTTTTTTGGTTGACACTGCTCACAGAGGTGGTTTAGCAATTCCATTTCCAAAAGACAGTACTTCCTATGAACTTTAGCACAAAGATATTTACAAAGTGATATTTCACTCCCTCTACTTTAAACATATGTCAGGGCACTTCAAAACATCTAGATAGACTAGATGTTTCAAATAAGGACTTTGCCCACTATATACACAGCAGTCCTGAATAAACTGCACACATATGACAACAGTTATGATTTAAAAGTATCTTCTAAATATGAACATTCTGGCCTAGAACCCTTCTTTCTTCTCTCCATTCTCCACTGACCCAGCGAACTATAACACTCAAATTTTCAGGAGACAATCTTTCCTAGGAATTTTAACACAAAACATACAAAATGTATTAATTTAACATCTATGTTTTTGTCATAAATTTGAGACAGGCTGGAACCTGGGACCTAGGACCCTTTGCTGCAGTGCTTGCACCTGGACAAACGTCTCCTTGACAACAAAATACAAAGAAACTATAAGGGATTAAAAATAACTGTGTCACAATGGAATATTACTCAGAAATAAAAAGAAACAAAATCGAGTTATTTGTAGTGAGGTGGATGGACCTGGAGTCTGTCATACAGAGAGAAGTTAAGTCAGAAAGAGAAAAACAAATGTGCATATACGTGGAATCTAACACATATATATGGAATCTAAAAAAAAAAAATGGTACTGATCAACTTAGTTACAGGGCAGGAATAAAGATGTAGACATAGAGAATGGACTTGAGGACATGGGGTGGGAGGGGAAAGCTGTGGCAAAGTGAGAGTAGCATGGACATATATACACGACCGAATGTAAAATAGTTGGCTTGTGGGAAGCAGCAGCATAGCACAGGGAGATCACCTCGGTGCTTTGCCATGACCTAGAGGGGTGGGACAGGGAGGGTGGGAGGGAGGCTCAAGAGGGAGGGGATATGGGGACATGTGTGTGCATATGGCTGATTCACTTTGGCATACAACAGAAACTAACACAGTACTGTGAAGCAATTATACTCCAATAAAGATCTATTAAAAATAAATAAATAACTGTGTCGGATATGCATTTGGGGCAAATTATGAACAAGATACAAAAAGACCAAAAACCCAACTGTCACTTCCGAGGAGCCAGGAGCAGAAGCAGGGTACTGTGCATGCACCCTGCACACAGCACCACCAAGGGGGTGGGCAGACCATCCAAGCCAGCCTGACCCTGGACCAACCCCACCCTCACCCCATATAAAGAACCAGTTCGCTCCCCCTCAGGGGGCAAGCAGAGGAAACTGTTACTTGTTTTTGCTCCCCTCTGCTGCAGCAGGAGCCCCAATAAAGCCTTGCCTGAATTTCTTGTCTGGCCTCTTATCAATTTCTATTGACTAAGGAGGCCAAGAACTCTGGTCGGTAACAGACTGGCAACCACTTTAACATCTAGAAAGACTAGATGCTGTAAACCAGGAATCATTTGTTCATTACATGCACTGTTACATACACAGCAATGTAAAACTAAATATATGACCCTAAAGGACAATGGTTAATCTTGCCCAAGAATAAACATACTTGCTTAGACCCCTTTGCATTTGCATCTCTTCTCTCCTCCCCCAAACCAATGCACAAACACACACAATGTGTGCTCAAAGAAGTGGTTTGGCCATTCCAAACAAACAAGCAATATTTCTTGTTAATTTGAACACAAAGATATTTATGAAATGTGTTATTTCACTATCTCTACTTTTAATATATATCAGGCACTTCAGAACATCTAGAAAGACTATATATTTCAAAAAAGCACTTAGCATTGTCAACTATATATAGTGAGGAATAAAATGCACATATGGAACAGTGGTTTTACTATGAAAATATCTTCTCAACATGGCCGGTCTGGCATAGAAGCTTCTTCTCTTCCTCCTCACACCTGCTCCATGTCCTCCAAATTACAGAACAAACATGGATGCGTGTGGCTCATGATGTGGCTTCTAGAGGTCATCTAACAATTCCATTGCAACAGGTCATTCCGGAAGACATTCTTATGATTGTTTTAAACAAATGGCTGTACAAGTCATGTGATTTTGGGCAACTGCTTTACAGCCAGAAGGCCTAGATGTAGCAGAAGTTTTCCTTTGAAAGGTTGGGAGGGAAGTGTAGAGCAGCTTTTCCATGATCTATGTACAGGCCTTCCATAAATGGCCAACAAATTTTCCTCAAGCACGGTGGGCACTTCCTCTTGGCCCAATGTAGTACGTTATTCTACCATTTCTGGCTTCCAGTGTCAAGTCCTGAGGGCCACCGCCCCAACCTTAGTTGTCATGTGCTCTGTTCGCTTCCTGGCCTTGACAGCCTTCATCCACGTTGTTTGGGACCAATCGGTCGCGCCAGGTGCTTGATCTGTGCGACAACTTGGCCTGACGCTGAGGTGGCCAAGCTCATGCCAGCCTAGACCAGCCTTCCCTGCCCTGCTTACCCTTTCATTGTTCACCGTTGCCCTTGCCCCGTCATGCAAGCCACCCCAAGGCCACGTGTCCTCTGCAGCCTGGTGGGGATTCACCGCGGCCCAACCCAGACAGGGTGGCCTGTATGGCTAGGGCCAGGCTCAGATAGGCCTACGGCCATCAGGTCATGGTGATGGAGGGAGGAGGTATCACGGGGCAGGGGGTGGGGGCCGGGGGGAGCTGTGGCTCTAGGTGTTGCCAGGCTTCTTACCTGCCAGAAACTGGGGCAATAGTTTTCCCCCTTTTAAACAGCAACAGAGCTAACACAATCAGCTGAAGTTGTTAGTACTAAATAACCTTGTGTTTCCACCTCAAAATTTCAGGTTACTCTGAATCCACAGGATCTTAGTCACGGCACTGGGGAGGTGAAAGGAAACACTAGTTTGCAACTACTGCGTTTTCCTAAATGTTTGGGCTACTTTGGGTTTTCTGTTATTTGCAAAACATCCGAACGGATAAAAGTCTGTCCTTTCTTCCTGGAACAACTTCCCTTTTAGACCAACTTCCCTGTGAAGCCACCATTTGGCAATTCATGTCAAAATTTGATATATAGATACCATTTAATAAAGTACTTTTTTCACTTCTGGTTCCTTAATTTATAGAACGAGGGAACAAGTCAGAAAGACATTCACTGCACAATGTTTATAAAAGAAAATAGGAAGGAGCGTCATGCTATGTCTTCCAGTTGGGAATTGGCTAAATAAGTTACTGTACATGTGCACAACAGAATGTGGTGCAGTTTTTAAGAAGAATGGGCTGGGTCTATGCTCACATGGAAAGAGCTTCAAGATATTATGTCTTGATTGATAAAGAGAATGGTAGGGGCCTCCCTGGTGGCGCAGTGGTTGGGAGTCCGCCTGCCGATGCAGGGGATGCGGGTTCGTGCCCCGGTCCGGGAGGATCCCATATGCCACGGAGCGGCTGGGCCTGTGAGCCATGGCCGCTGAGCCTGCGCGTCCGGAGCCTGTGTTCCACAACGGGAGAGGCCACAACAGTGAGAGGCCCGCATACCGCAAAAAAAAAAAAAAAAAAAAAAAAAAAGAGAATGGTAGGATGGGCCCATTTGTGTAATAATAAAAACTCTAAAATTGTACGTGCATATGTATAGATGTGTGTATATGTGTGAGTATATAGGAAAAAGGCTGTAAAGTCATGGTAGGAAGGTTAGAGTGGAAGTATGGTTACGTTTAGTTGTGAAGAGGGGATTTCAATTTTTACTGAGTAGAATATGCTTGTATATGGTTTGTGTTTCATAAGGCTGCATACAGATAATCATTGGGTACATTTTAAAAAATCAAAATCATTTAATGGATTGGTGGTGGTTCTTTTAAAATCAGTCCATAAATTCTAGAATATTCCTCCATTTAAGAGGTAAAATTTACGGACTTCCCAGCTGTACAGTGGTTAAGACTTCACCTTCCGATGCGGGGGGTGAGGGTTCGATCCCTGGTCGGGGAGCTAAGATCCCACATGCCTCCCAGCCAAAAAAACAAAACGTAAAACAGAAGTAATATTGCAACAAATTCAATAAAGACTTTAAAAATGGTCCAAATCCAAAAAAAAACAAAAACAAAAACTTAAAAATAAAAAGGTAAAATTTAATTCCCCACCTCTTGAATATGGGATGATGCAGGTTAAGGTGTACTTTCCTGCTCAGAACTGGAATCAACTATTTTTCTAAGAAGCTCTAGTTTCTTAGAGTGGGAAATAACATGTAGACTGAAACCTGGGGGAGTCCATTACCATTAGATTGGTCATTATTTCTCGGCTTTTTCAGTGGGTAAAGTTAGAAATACACAGTTCTTTTGTTTTCAAAAGAGAAAATAGACTATGAATTCATAGTGTAAGGAAAAAGAGTTATTTGGATGAAGGTGCTTTCATGGTGTAGATGAATATGCAGTTTCCCATTCTCTTTTTTTTCAATTGCCTTTTTAAAATTTAGTTGCTAAGGACACACTATCAAATAATTTTTTTCTTTTGGTAATGCATCTTCTATTTTAGTTGGAAAGACAGAAACAATTACCCTCTCTTTTTCTAATATAGTTACTTGTCTCTGAATCATTCAAATTAAATTGAGCTGTTGCATAACCAAAATTAGTATCTTTTTTGGTCTAGCTAAATTTTTTTTTTTTTTTTTTTTTTTTTTTGCGGTACGCGGGCCTCTCACTGTTGTGGCCTCTCCCGTTGTGGAGCACAGGCTCCGGACGCGCAGGCTCAGCGGTCATGGCTCACGGGCCCAGCCGCTCCACGGCATGTGGGATCCTCCCAGACCGGGGCACGAACCCATGTCCCCTGCACCGGCAGGCAGACTCTCAACCACTGCGCCACCAGGGAAGCCCTAGCTAAATATTTTTTAAATAATATTTTTGAGACAGAAAAGTAAAAAGAACAAAAATATTTTATAATCTCAGCCTTCAGAGGATTACTATTAATGTTTTTAATAAAAATTATACATATACATGTCAGAGTGTTAACTGCTCATGGATTGGAAGACTCAATATTGTTATGGTGCCAATTGTCTAGGTATGCAATACAGTCAAAATCAACATCACTGCAGTTTTTTTACGTAAAGTGACAAGTGGATTCTATAATTTATATGGAAATGAGAAGGACCTAGAATAGGCAAAACAATTAGAAAAAGAAGAACAAAGTTGGAGGATTTATATGCTCTGAATTAGAGGCCTACTATAAAGCCACAGTAATCAAAGCCATGGAATATCGGCATGAGGATAAATATATAAATCAATAGAAACAAATAGTAAGTCCAGAAATAGAGATGCATATGGTTAAATTGCTTTTTGATAAATATGCCAAGTAATTCAAAGAGGGAAAGAACTGTCTTTTCAACAAATGTTACTGAAACAACAAAAAAACCCAGTATGAACAAAAAAATGAAACTTGATCCTAACTTCACACCACCTACCAAAATTAACTCAACATTGACCTAGACCTAAATATAAAAGCTATAGCTATAAAATGCCTAAAAGAAAACATAGGTGTGAATCATTGCAAAGTTGGTTGCCAGGGTTCAGCAAACTATGGGCTGCTGACCAAATCTGAGCCACTACCTGTTTTTGTGAATAAAGTTTACAGGCATGCTTGTTGAATTATGTATCACCTATGGTTGCTTTCATACTACAGTAGCCGACCTGAGTAACTGTAACAGAGTCCCTATGGCCCACAAAGCCTAAATTATTTACTTTCTGGTGAGAGAAAACCTATGCCAAGCCTTGAAGTTAAGCATGTGCTTATTACGTGCCTTCCCAGGTGGAAGAAAAACATACGATCTCTGAAAGACTTTTCCACAAATGTGCAGAGCAACTTTATAGACATAATAGACAAAACTGGAAATAACCAAAATGCCCATCATCAGGTGAATGGATAAACAAAGTGTGGTCCATCTATACAATAAAACTCTGTTCCCCATTCAAAAGGAAAAAACTACTGAACACAAAGCAACATGAATGGATCTCAAAAACGCTGTGCTGAATGAAAGATATAAAAGAGCATATGCTGTATAATTCCATTTATATGAAATTCTAGAATAGGCACAACTAATATATCTTGATTAAAATCAGATCAGGAGTTTCTTGGGGCTGAGAATCAGAGGTTGGGGGTGATTACAAAGGGAACAGGGAATTTTGGGGGGGTAATCTTGACCATGGTCGTAGTTACATTAAACAGAACTCATTGTTTGCTTAAAACGTGTGCATTTTATTTTACGCAATTTTTTTTTTTTTTTTTTTTGCGGTGCGCGGGCCTCTCACTGTTGTGGCCTCGCCCATTGCAGAGCACAGGCTCCGGACGTGCAGGCTCAGCGGTCATGGCTCACGGGCCCAGCCGCTCCGCGGCATGTGGGATCTTCCCAGACTGGGGCACGAACCTGTGTCCCCTGCATCGGCAGGCAGACTCTCAACCACTGCGCCACCAGAGAAGCCCTATTTTACGCAATTTTTATACCCATGAAGTCGATTTTAAGGTAAAAAAGAAAATTATTTTTTTAGATGTTTATTTATTTATTTTATTATTTATTTGGCCGCACTAGGTCTTAGGTGTGGCACGATGGATCTTTGTTGCCACGTGCTGGATCTTCATTGCGGCATACAGGATCTTTTTTCTTTTTTCTTTTTAGTTGTTACATGCGAACTCTTAGTTGCAGCATGTGGGATCTAGTTCCCTGGCCAGGGATCAAACCTGGGGCCCCTGTATTGGGAGCATGGAGTCTTAGCCACTGGACCACCAGGGAAGTCTTGAAAAAGATTTTTAATGAATCAAACTTGAACTCATAAAATAGAAACAAATAGTAAAGCAAAGTCTCACTTTAGGACAATATTGACATAATCTATGCAGAAATGGACCACAGGTCTGAAGCCTACTATTGACATAAGCACCTTGGAGACTAACCCTTGATCCCATTAAGTAAATGGTCAGGAATGTGCTGAGTTGGTTTGTGCTTGTTACCAACTGACAAGCATAAAATAATGTAAATGTGTTGGGTTGTGCTGTATAGATTTCCCATCAACACGCTGGAGACCAGAGACTTATGATAAGCATATGGTAAATGAGCAGACATATAATTTAAGTCTTCCCTCTAGGGAGGGGCCATAAATGTATACAGACCCTCAAATCAGGAGGGGGAAAACATCTGTAGCCTGCAGAGTCCTCACTCTAGTTGGGCCTTATCATCCACAGCCATACAACCACTGGGGACGTCCAGGGAACCAGAACCTAGTACCTTTACCTATTTACATATTACCACCCTGTGGATGTTTCCATAAATTTTGTAACCAGAGTGTAGATTCTTGTTTCATTACAGAAGGTATTCAGAGATAAGACATGGAGACCAAGTAGGCAAAGCAAGCATTTATTAACAGACGGAATGCTCTCAGGAGGGAGAGTGGGCAGGCTGAGTTCCTTCTGGCAAGCTGGTTATATGGGGTGTGAAAATGACTGGGCAGAATATTCACTGAAGAGGGTTTGGGAGGTAATTTCCTGGGTTTTGTCCCAGCTCCACCGTCCCGAGGGGAGGAGGAGTTTTTGTCCTTAGTTGGTCTTGCTCAGATCTGTCATGGTGTCAGTGCATGATGGGTACTGCTCTGGTTGCAATGCTAGTTCTATTGAAATAAGGGCATAAAGAGCAAAAGGTTACTTTCTTATGCTAGAGATTCCCGCCGTTCTTTGTTTGCCTCTAGGACCCTTGTCATCACAAGATGTATGGTTTCCTGTCACATGACTTGTGCCTCCCTTCTCTGCTCATATCTGGCTACCTGCCTGCTCTACAATTTTGCCATCAATGACACCTTATATTCTGTAACACTATCTGTGGACATCTTTTAAACACATCACAGTCCCCAAATCTGATACCCATGTGGTGTGAATCCCCCAAAACTAAGCCTTTGACAAAAGTGGAATAATTTCAGAGTTGGCGGACTGAGTGCATTCTAATGTATATCATCTCTTAATATTTCAGTTGCTAAGCAGACACATCATCCTTTATCAAGATTAGACTTGAAACATGTATGCTTCCTTGTCTGCAAATCCGTCAGGAGAGCCTAAAGTAGGGCAATGTCGTGGTCATGATAGCCCTCACCAGCCTCTGTTTTCTCACAGTTCTGCAGGCTGGGAAGTCCAAGATCAAAGCACCAGAAGATTTGGTGTCTGGCAAAGTCCTGCTTCCTGGTTCATTGTTGGCTATCTTCTCACTGTATCCTTACAAAGCAGAAAGAGTGGGAGAGAGCCCTCTGGGGATTGTTATATAAATGCTCTTTATCATGTTGAGGATGTACTCTACTATTCCTAGTTTGTAAGAGTTTTTATGATGAGAGGGTGATGGATTTTTTTTCAAATGGCTTTTCTGCATCATTTAAGTGATCAAGTGGTTGTTTGTTTTTTTTTCATTCTGTAAATGTGATGCTTTACATTCATTGATGTTCTTATGTTGAACCATCTTTGCATTCCTGGGATAAATGCCAATTGGTTATGGTGTCTCATCTTTCCAATATGCTGCTAGATTTGGTTTGCTTCTATTTTGTTGAGGATTTTGCATTCACATTAATAAGGTATATTGGCCTGTAGTTTTATTTTCCTGTGCTGCCTTTATCTGGCTTTGGTATCACAGTAATTCTAGCTTAACATGAGTTAGAACATGTTCCACATCTATCTGGGGGGAAGGGTTTAAGAAAGATTGGTGTTAATTCTTCTTTAAATAACTGGTAGAATTCATCGCTGAATCTACCTAGTCCTGGTCTTTTCTCTTTTGGGAGGTTTTTGATTATCAATTCAATTTATTTACTTCTTATAGGCCTGTTCAGATTTTCTATTTCTTCTTGAGTCAGTTTTGGTACTTAGTGAATTTCTGTGACGTTTTCCATTTCATCTAGGTTATCTAATTTGTTGGTATACAGTTTTTCATAGTGTTCTCTTATAATCCTTTTTATTTCTATGTGGACAAAGAATGTTGCCAGTCTTATCAGTAAACAAAGGATGTTGTGACCATCAAGCCATCAGCCCCTACAGGCGCCCCAGAGGTGTACCCTGAGGGGATTTAGGATGGAGAAAAACAGGATACTGGCCCTAGATAGTTAAGGTGGATATCAAAGGAATAATTTCATTAAGCCGAGACTCTTGCATCTTCCCATACTTGGAAAGTGCTAAATTCATTAACTTGAGCTGTCTGTTTTTTCTTTAATTAACAGTAATCTTTTGATGTTTTACTACTTGGTTTCTTGTAAAAACTCCTATGTATCCTGGCTCTTCCCTTACCTCTTTGGAAAAGTCCCCCAGAGCTACCTGAGAGGCTGTATCCAGGCTTAAGTCCTCAGTAAAGCTCCAAATAAAACATACTTCTCAACTTTCAGGTTGTACATTTTTTTCAGTTGACTTCTATAAGGGTAGTAGTGATGTTCCCACAATCATCCCTGACTTTAGTAATGTGAGTCTTCTCTATTTTTTCCTTGGTCAGTTTAGCTAAAGATTTGTCAATGTTGTTGATCTTTTCAAGTAACCAATTTTTCTTTACTCTGTTGATTTTCTCTATTTTCTGTTGGTTTTCTATTCTCTATTTCCTCTATCTCTGCTCCAATTTTTATTATTCCCTTCCTTCTGCTGGCTTTTGATTAGTTTTAGGAACTTTCTCTAGTTCCTTAAGGTATAAAGTTTGGTTATTTATTTAAAACATTTTATCTCTTTTAAAATAGACATTTACAGCTATAGATTTCTCTTGGAGCACTGTTTTTGCTGCCTCCCATAAGTTTTGGTATATTGTGTTTTCACTTTCATTTGTCTCAAAGTATTTTCTGATTTCCCTTGTGATTTCTTCTTTGGCCCACTGGTTGTTTAAGAACATGTTGTTTAAGTTCAACATACATCTGAATTTTCCAATTTTCCTTCTGTTACTGATTTCTAATTTTATTCCATGTGTCCAGAGCATATACTTTCTGTGATTTCAATCTTTTTAAATGTTTTGAGACTTGTATTGTGGCCTAACATATGGTCTATCCTGGAGAATTGTTCCAGATGCACTTGAGAAAAATGTCTAGTCTGCTGTTTTGGTGGGAAATGTCCTGTATGTGTCTGTTAGATCTGGTTGGTTTATACTATTGTTCAAGTCCTCTATTTCCTCATTGCTTTTCAGATTAGTTGTTCTATCCATGTTGAAAGTGGGGTAGTAAAGCCTTCAACAATTATTGTAGAATTATCTGTTTCTTCCTTCAATACTGTCAATTTCTGCTTCATATATTTTTAGCTCTGTTGTTAGTGTGAATATGTTTATAATTGTTATATATTCTTGAAGGTTTGACCCTTTTGTCGATATACAATGGCTTTGTTCTCTTGCAACAGTTTTTGACTTAAAAACTATTTGTCTGACATTAGTATAGCCACCCCAACCCTCTTTTGGTTACTATTGGCCTGAAATATTTATTTTTATCTTTTTCATTTGCAACTTACTTGTGTCCTTGGATCCAAAGTGAGTCTTTTTTTAAAAATTAACTAATTTATTTATTTTTGGCTGTGTTGGGTCTCTGTTGCAGTGTGCGGGCTTCTCTTCTTGCGGAGCATGGGCTCTAGGCACGCGGGCTTCAGTAGTTGTGTCATGCAGGCTCAGTAGTTGTGGTGCACAGGTTTAGTTGCTCCACAGCATGTGGGATCTTCCTGGACCAGGGCTCGAACCCAGGTCTCCTGCATTGGCAGGCGGATTCTTAACCACTGCACCACCAGGGAAGTCCTAAAGTGAGTCTCTTATAGAGAGGATATAGTGAGATCATGGTTGTTGTTGTTATTTTTAATCTATTTTGTTACCCTCTGTTTTTAATTGGAGAGTTTAATCCATTTACACTGAAAGTAGTTATTGATAAGTAACTCCTTACTCTACTATTTTGGTATTTGTTTTCTCTGTCTTTTTTTTTTTTCTGGTTGTGCCTCAATTTTTCCATTACTCCCTTCTTCTGTCTTTATTTTTTTTTAAATGGTGTACCATTTTTATTCCCTTCTCATTTCCTTTTCTGTGAAAAATTTAAAAGTTATTTTCTTAGTGGTTACCTTGGGGGATTACAATTAGATTCTTACACTTATAACAATCTATTTTGTATTAATACCACTTTAACTTCAATGGTATACAGACACCCTGCTCTTTTACAGCTCTTTCCCTCCCCCGTCTGTTGTTATCACAAATTTCATCTTTACACATTGACTTTACTTAAAGTCAACTTATTTGTAGCTGTTAATCATATCTACAAAATACCTTCACAGGAACATCTTTTATAGTGTTTGACCAAACAACTGGGTACCATAGCCTTGCCAAATTGACACATAAAATTTAACCATCACAACAATCCCACCAACAAAAAATTATTCAAGATAGTAATAGTTTTATCCTATAACTTAATGTTGTATTCATAATCAGCAATAATGTTTTAATCTGCCATTTTCCCTTAAATAAAATTTAGTTGTTCTATTTTGATTTATGCTAACAGAAATGATACCATAAATGATATGCTGAAAAATTCCTTCTGAATGAATTCATTCATTTGCTTTCATTTTATGGACTTTTAATGAGCACTTATTATGTACCAGATAATGGAAATAGGAATATATAATGATAATGAGAGGGTGGCAATGATGATTTTATTAGTAATAGTAGTTTTAAATTTTTATTAAGTACATACTATGGGTCAGGCACATCTTATTTAATATAATACATAAAAGGTTGGTCACTGATCTCAAGGTGCTCATAAGCAGTGGGAAAAGACAAATGAAAAAAGAGACAAAACACAGTATAATAAGCATTATGCTGTAGATAAAGATGGAACCCCCTGACTTAACATGTGAATAGACATTAGCCAGGTGAAGGAGAGGAAAAAGACTTTTCCAAATAGTTGGAGCAACTATGCAACAAATGCAAATTCCCAAGTCTTGATTTAATATGGTATTATTATCTCATTAATAATATATCCTCTGGAAAGGCTGGAGATCAAGGGGATAGAAATAAGAATGGTTAGCTAGGCAGGGGTTACTTCCCTGGAAAGTTACCACAAAAGTTTTTTTTCTCTCTGCCATTGCAGGCTTCCAGACTTCTCCTATGGCTTTTGAAAAAGATCCAGTAAAGATTGGTATAAAATAAACTGTCTAACCCCAGAGTTGTTTTTCACAGTTGACAGTGCTGAGAACTGTATATAATCCTGAATTCTTATGTTACAAGGTACTTTGTGGCTGCTAAAACTCCTCAATAGGTAAAGTAGTGACAATGTGTATGTGTTTTCAAGATAGGAATGTCAATGATAGGTTTGGAAAAAGGTACAATAAATTGGCATTTGGTAGTGTCAATTTTGTTAATTATATGAATAACCCTTTAGATAAAATAGTGAAAACCATTTATTGAGCACGTACTGTGTGTTCAATATTCAGCACTTAAAATGAATTTATCCATGTAATTTAATCCACACAACAATTCTAAGAGGCTACTTTTTACTCTGTGTCATGCATTATTGGTAATTTCACTTTATAGATGAGGGAACTGAGGCATGGAGAAGTCTGTAAGTAGGGTTCAATCATGAAAATAGAAACTGCTCCAGGTATTTCAAGCATAACGGTATTTAGGACAGAGAATTAGGTGCTTAAAAGCCTTTGGAAGGGCTGAAGGAGCTAATATCACATTAATTTTCATTTGTGCCACTGCTTCTATGGTTGGTCCAGAGAATAGAGAAGTTGCTGCTACTGACACCCAAAAGCCAGAAAAGTTCAGAAAAGCACTGTTGACTGTCTACTGAGGCAGAAACTGGCAGGGAAGCAAGCCAAAGCCCAAGCAAAAAACACCGAGCAATAATTTATGTCTTTCTGCCACTTTCCAGATCTCAGGAAGTACATCCCAGTTGACAAAATGTAAATGAATCCAGAACACTGGTGGTAAGGGCATCTGGGAAATGTAGTTCCCAGGATTCCAGTATGCCTTGGGGAGAGCTGAGAAGGGTATGAGAATGAATGCTATTATTAGTTTTCTATTGTTGCCATAAAGTTACCACAAACTTAGTGGCTTAAAATAATACCCGCTTATTATCTCACAGTTCTTTAAGTCAGAAGCCTAGTGGACTCAGCTGGGAGCACTGTTTAGGGTCTCATAAGACTGGAATCAAGGTGTCAGCCAGCCAACACTTTGGGGAAGAATCTGCTTCCAGGCTTGCTCCAGGTTGTGGGTGGAATTCATTTCTGTAGTGTGGTTTTCATGTGGTTCCTTCCATCTTCAATCCAGCATCCGTGGTTTGGGTCCTTCTATGTATGAAATCTTTATGAATTTCCTTTCTGCTGCATCTCTCTGATCTGCTATTTTGCCTTTGGGGTTTCATGTGATTATATTGGGTTCACCTGAAAAACCCAGGCTAATCCCTCCATCTTAAGGTGAGTTGATTAGTAAGCTTAATCATATTTGCAAAATCCCTTTTGCCAAAGATGTAACATAACCATGAGAGGAATACCAAGGGACAAAGATCATGGGAGTCAAAATCCTGCCTACCACAATTCTCACTGGAAGAAACTATCAAACAAAAAATTCCAACACAAGAGGCTAAGAGATTTGCTCGAGATCATCCGTGTTATTCAGCTTTATCAATTTTAATAATAATACCTACAATGTACCAAGTGTCTACTATAAGTCTGGAAATATTCAAGGAAGTGTCTCCCTACTATCCCACGTATTTTTTTAAATCAAATATAGACAATTTTTTTTTTTTTTTTTTTTTTTGCGGTACGTGGGCCTCTCACTGTTGTGGCCTCTCCCGTTGCGGAGCACAGGCTCCGGATGCACAGGCTCAGCGGCCATGGCTCACAGGCCTAGCCGCTCCGCGGCATGTGGGATCTTCCCAGACCGGGGCACGAACCCGGGTCCCCTGCATCGGCAGGCAGACTCTCAACCACTGCGCCAACATGGAAGCCCCCTAGACAATATTTTATAAGAACTGTAAATGGAGTATAACCTTTAAAGATTGTAAATCACTATGTTGTACACCTGTAACATTTAATACTGTAAATCAACTACACGTCAATAATAATAAATAATATAAAAATCAAATAGCAAATTGAGAGACTTCATAGTACTTCATATACTGAGTTATGAGAATCAATTTAAATAACATGGATAAGTGCTTAGTGCAGTGTCCGGGACAATTAAGAACTCAATAAATCCTTTGTTGTTATTATTCCCATTTTAGAGACAAGATCATTGTGGCTCTGAGAGGTGACCTAACTTGTCCAAGACTACATGGCTAATAAGTGACCCAGCACAATTTTGAATACAGATTGTCCAATTTCAAATGCAGAAATAAATGGGAAAAAATGCATGTAATGAACTTAATTGACATAATGCCTGGTAAATATTGATTGTTATTAAAATGACACACAAGATACCCAATCACCCTAAATAGGCATGATATTTCTAAAGGCTACTTACTCACTATTGACTGAATTAAGTCTAAATTCCTTATCTGGCTCCAATTTACTTGCCTCACACTCTCTCCCACACCATCCTTCTCTCTCAGCAACCCTATACATACCCTTCAATTATATTCAAAATTGTTATTTTCTCAAGAGATCAGATTTGTGGTTATGAGAGGTGGGGGGGTGGTGCTGGGCACGGAGGGAAGCAGTGGAAATCAGATGAAGCCGGTCAAAAGGTACAAACTTCCAGTTATAAGATTAATAAGTACTAGGAATGTAACATAACAACATGTTAAACACAGTTAACACTGCTGTATGTTATATGTGAACGTTAAGAGAGTAAATCCTAAGATTTCTCATTACACACAAAATTTTTGTTCTGCTTCTTTAACTTCATATTTATATATGATGAATGTTCACTAAACTTATTGTGATAATCATTTCATGATGTATGTAAGTTGAATCATTATGTTGTATACCTTAAACGTATACAGTGCTGTATGCCAATGATATCTCAGTAAAACTGGGAGAAAAAATTTTTACGAAACAAAAAAATTGTGCAAAGATTGGCAACGTTTTACATTTTCCCTAGTGTTTGATGTAAAACAGCTGGATTCTCACATCTGTTTCTGTATTCAATCTGTTGCAAAAGACATGTCAATTTTCTAGAAGCTTCTGGAAAATTCCATTGAACACTTGAGACTATGAGAATGAAAAAGGCCAATAACATCTTCCTATTGTTATGAAAATAGAATGACCTTGTAGACCTCCAGGGATCCCTGGACCATATTTTGGGAACAGACTGGGTTAGGGTATGTTTTTCTGTTAATGACCTATTTCTAGATTGTCCGACCTTGGCTCATTTTTCTAGTAGCCAGTAGTTACAAGCAGGCAGCTCCACCCTCCATGATGAGGAGGCCTTAATCGAACTAGCTGATGGTGATATTTCCTGCACCGGGTACAGTGAGGGTACTTAACTATTCAATGAACGCAGGATAATCACCAAAAGTGTGGTTATTCGGCTGCAGAGTAGGTCTCATGAAGTCTGATGCAGCCTAGCTTGGCAGATCCCTGGGTCAATTTAGGAAACTCGAGAGAACACAATGGGTCCATGACCACTCGCCTGGGTCGCAAAATTTAAGGAGTTGTCACAAACTTCTGAAACCAAGATCAATTATATTTTATTGTAGTTTTTTAAAATTCAAATGGGTTAGCCAGTGCTTGCGGACGGGCCGCCTGTTTTTGTAAATACAGTTTTTTTAATAGTGATTTTCGGAAAAATTTCAGTCGCTCAAAGGAGAGGCCCAGCTCAGGCGCTTGGTCCAGTGACCCGTTGGTATGTATAACGGCCTGTCAAAGAAGCGCAGGAAGGCGAACTTTGCGCACCCCTCAGCCGACTTCCACTTCCCCGCCGCGTTCTCCCCGCCCCCTCCACCTGGTCGTCTCTGACTGGCTGGGCTGCCGCAAGTGCGCGCTGCCATTGGCCGGAAGTCCATCGGGGCTGGGCGCAAGGGAGACTTACTTAAGCTGGTCAGCGCGGAAACGTTTTTGTGCTCGGCGGCAGCGGTTTTCGGAGGTTGTGGGGAGAGAAGCGGCCGGCGCAGCGCCGCTCTAGGTACGTTGGGGCCGGGCGAGAAGCCCGGGCGAGCGACGGTTGGCCGGGACGGAGTTTTCTCGCGCGCCGCGCGCCTCTCTGAGGGCCGGCCCCGGAGGCCTCGGAGAGCCGCGCGAGCCGGGCGGTTGCGGCGGGGTTGATTCAGAGGTGTCCGCGGAGTCGTTGGGGCTCCGACCCGGCCGGCAAGACAACGGCGAAGGGCGAAAGGACGTGTCTCCCCACCCGCTGTCCGAGCGGGCGGCGGGCGAAGCGGGAATGGTGGGCGGCGGCGCGGGCGAGTCGGGGCCGCGGAGGGACGTTGCCTCAGGGTTTGGTACTCGCCGAGTAAGTGAGTGGAAGCGTGGGGCCCTACCGGACTACTTTTACAAACTAACGGAGAAAATGTCGTCCTCTCCGCAACTTTGGGATTCCGTCGCCAAATTTCCAGGAGTTCCAGTTATAATTTATCTGAGGAAACCAGGTGCCAGAACAGTTAAGTGATCTTCATCAGGCGGTGGGGAGGCTTTCCTTGATGTACGTTTTATGCAGACGATACTAGAACATCAGGGAAAATAGAAAATTCCGAGCCTTTATGCCCACATGCCTTTTTAAAGGAAAGCGCCTGGAGCACAAACGTGTAATGTACACCTGTGGAGCTCACCAGTGTAGGGATGCTGTGATTGAAGGATGAAAGCCGTGTACCGGCAGGCGTGGTTCTTTAACACAGTTTATTTTTGAGGAAGTTAAAAAGAAAAAAACCATTTCCTGCTTGTCGCCCTTCCCCCACCTACTTTCATTTTTGGCAAGTTCAAGAATGTGTCCTGTACAGAGGAAGCAATTATTTTGCTTTGTCTCTCTGATTACAACCTTGCTGTGCTTGGAAAACTGACTTACACCTTTCCGTGATACTGTGTTGAAGATGAAGTTTCCAACATTGTAAGCCAGCACGTGTGGCTTGCTTTGTGACGAGCCGGTATTTACTGCTCTGAAGACTCATAGATGGTCAAGACCGAGAAAAAGATGATCGTACTGAGTAATTCATTAGGAATAAAATGTTAAAAAGAAGAATTATGTGAAACCCACTTAAACGGGCTGTTATGCTAGATTGGGATTTAATACTCTTTTCATTATGATTTTGTCATATATTGTAGCCAGTAAATGGCGACATAACTATTTGCAAAACAAATGGGGAAGAACATTCAAGATAAAAATAATTTATATCACAGGAAAGCTATTGAAAATACAAAAATGAAGCATCTGGCTGAAGGACTGATTACACTGAGTTCAGCTCTTGTGAAGTATGTCTTCTTAGTTTGTTCATCCTTCAGTACATTTTTGGAAATGTTGAGTCTGACCGTAATCAAATTAATCTACTTAACTCTCAGTCTTATCTGCAGATTTGTACAGACTACATCCTAAGATTGACTTCTGCCTCAACAGAAATGCATGAACAGTGTCTTAATGGAAATGATTTGCGTCTTTTCAGAATTGTTGTATCTAGGTACATCTTGAATTTTCAGCTGTTTATCTTATTGACGCTTGTACTTCACCTCAACCTTCAATTCTGCTGTATTTCCTAGCTACTTAATATCTTGAATTCTGGTATGAAAATATTGCATGATCCCTGCATCTTTGCCTGTGCAAATCATATAGTTCTCTTATAGTGGGTGTGTACAGATGTATTTCATTTGATATCACATTTTAAATAATATATTGGATACTTGTTAAAAATAAAAATAAACTCTGATTTTAAATGCACAAGAGTACTAGTTCTCATTAAGTTGAGTGAGATTATATTAAAATACAAAGAAACATATTCTTCTATCTTATTTTGTCTCATATCCTTACATCGTTTAAATACTTATTCTGTTCTCTAAAGCTAATGCATTACTATAGACTCAGGTAACTTTGTATCCCTTTTTTATCTTTACCAATCTAAGTAGGACAGAAAGATTGTAGTCAGGTAATATCTAGAGGGGAGTAAACATAACTGTTTGGGTAGGGGAGATAATTGGATATAATGTGAATTTTTGAACTTCTGATTAAATTTCTAGGGATATAAGGGGCGTTTGTATACAGATCTTATTAAATTTAACCATTAATTATATACAGGCACTATATGTATCTACGAAATGTGGTATCATTAGTATACCTTTGAGGTTCTGCTGTGTATAGTGCTGCTGATATGAAATAGCTTATGGTAAAGCTATGGCAAAAGTTGCTGAGGCCTGTTCTGGTACTCTTTATTAAGGAAAAAATAACCCTGGGTGGCTTTCCAGAGGTTCATTTTTATAAGTTGAGTATTCATTTAAGCAGCATTTAATAAAACTTCTACATGAAAAGCATCTCACTGAGGATATAAAAGTAAGACAAGTCTCTGCCCACAAATATCATGACTAAAATATAAATTCCTAATGGGAAATTCAGATAAGGAAGTAGTTCTCTTGGGGGAAGGCTTTCTCTGAAGAGATGATCTTTAAATGTGACCTTGAAGGAGTGGAGAATAGGGAAAATGTTGGTATATGACCATTCTGATGAATTTGAAAAAAAAGTGAAGGATAGGTTTATAGGAAATTCGGAGATAAAATTTGATAGCTTCAGGAAAAAGGAAATATAAAAAAGATAATGCAGTTGTGATTCTCTGGTTATGTATTTGCTTGTAACAACTCAAGTATTGATTTAATTACAAATGTGATGAAAAGGTGTATAGGGTATAGAAAAGAGCTAAATCCTCATCTGTATGTATAGGACCTTGATAGTGGCTAAAATTTGTAATTCAAGAAATACTACTGTGAGTGTATTTTAAAATACTGAGATTAAAAAAAAACAAGTTAGTTAAAAATGATTGTTACTAGGCATTGAGTGTTGACAAGCAACTACTTTATTTCACTGTGAGCATTTTATGCTTCTTAATTTTATACCACTACATCGATAAAAATTTTTTAAGTAAAAGCAAAATTCTACTAGCACTTAGAAGATGCTAATGCTGCTGGTCCATGGACCACACTTAGAGTAGTAAGGATTAGTTCATGCTCATTATAAGATTGTCACCTGGCACAAGTTGGTCATGTTTTGTTCTTTTGTTGACCACTATATATCCCTTAAAGGTAACCTTGTTACTTCCTAATATCTGATTTGTAAAAAAAAAAAAAAAGATCCTGGGTTTAAATACTGGCTCTGAACTGTGTTTTCTTTGAACAAGTTATACAGCCTAGCTTAGATTTGTTTTGGTGTAAATGTAAAATATAACAGGAATTGTGCTTTATTTAGTATTGATATTTATAATGTATTAAGGTAATATCTCAGCAACAAGCATCACTAGAGATAGAGACATTTTGTAATGAGAAAAACCAGTCCACCAGGAATAGAGAAAATAAACTCAATCAGTATGTACCCATGGCTTCAAACTATATACTGTAAGGGGGGAGAGACAGTGATTCAGTTAAAAGAAATAGACAAATCATAGTGGAATAGACAAGTTGTGGAATCATAGTGGATCACTCTGAACACACTCCTGTTTTAATAGCTGGAAGATTATAAAGAACACAGCTAAGAAATTTGAACTAGTTGGCGTCGACATAGAATAACACTGTACCCAACAGTGTTGGAATATAGGTTTTGCTCAAATACACATGGAGCTTTTGAAAAAATTGGCTGTGAAACTAGCCTCAACAGATAATACAGGATGGAAATTATTCAGAGGATATTCTCTGATTACAGTGGAATTAAATTAAGCTAACCTTCAACAACAAAACTGCAACTTGGAAATCTGCAATTGCCTGGAAATAAATGTATTTCTAAGTAATGCACAGATCATAGAAGGAATTACAATGGAAATTAGAAAGTATTTTGAACCAAGTAATAATCAAGAGGGCTTATCAGAATTTGTGAGACTTGACAAAGACAGGACTTAGAGGAAATCTTGTAGCTTTAAATGCAAAAAAAAAACAAAAAAGGGACTGAAAGTTAAAGATTTGAGTTTTATCTCAAGCTGGAACAAAAATCAAGCCTGAAGAAAATTGAATCATAAAACTAACAGGAAATGGTGAAATAGAACACTGCATACAATAGAGAGTCAGGAAAGTCAGAATGTCAGTGCTTTGACAGTATTGATTAAATGGATAAATTTCTAGTAAGAGTGACCAAGAGAAAGCGAAACAAAACATGTCAGTAATATCAAGAATAAAAAGAGACATCACTACAGATCCTGCATATATTACAAATGTAATTAGAGAATATTATGAAGAACTTTATAAACTTGAAATTCTGTTAAATTTTGAAATTTTGTGTGAAAAAAAACAAAATTAACAGAAAAGTAAAATATAATGATTCCTGTATCTATTTTTAAAAATTCAATCATAATTGAAAACCTTTATCACTAAGTTAACTCCAAGCCCAGATGGCATTATGATGAATTATTTCTAACATTTAAGGAAGGAGTAATACTGTTTGCAAACAAAAACTCTTCAGAGAATGGAAAAAGACTTTCCAGTTTTTTATATGAAGCCAGAATAACCCTGATTTCAAAACCTGATAAAGGAAAAGAACGATGCATCTTTCTCATAACATTGATACAAAGTCCTAAACAAAATGTTAGCAAGTTGAATACAGAAACATGAAGCAAAAAAAATGGGCATATTATGACTGACTGAGGTTTCTTTCAGAAATAAGCTAGGTTTAATATGATAATTTTTTTCTGGTTGTGCCTCAGTTTTTCCATTACTCCCTTCTTCTGTCTTTATTTTTTTTAAAATGGTGTACCATTTTTATTCCCTTCTCATTTCCTTTTCTGTGAAAAATTTAAAAGTTATTTTCTTAGTGGTTACCTTGGGGGATTACAATTAGACTCTTACACTTATAACAATCTATTTTGTATTAATACCACTTTAACTTCAATGGTATACAGACACCCTGCTCTTTTACAGCTCTTTCCCTCCCCCGTCTGTTGTTATCACAAATTTCATCTTTACACATTGACTTTACTTAAAGTCAACTTATTTGTAGCTGTTAATCATATCTACAAAATACCTTCACAGGAACATCTTTTATAGTGTTTGACCAAACAACTGGGTACCATAGCCTTGCCAAATTGACACATAAAATTTAACCATCACAACAATCCCAACAACCAATATGATAGAAGTTAATTGAAAAAATGAGATTATATTATCATCTAAATATATGAAAAGGATAAAATTGAAAATGCATTAATGATAAAATCTGGGAATAGAAGGGTATTTTATTAATCTAATATAGAGCATTGGTAAAATGTATAGCAAAAATCATACTTAGTGGTGTTAGTGAAACCCCACACCCCTTTCAAGATTGGTAATGAGTGAAGGATATCTGCTAACAGCATACCCATTCATAGCATACTGGAGCTTCTAACTAGTGCAATAAGAAAAATAAATAAGGCTTAGCAAGAAAATTATGACACTACATAGAAAGTTCAAAAGAACTTACTTGGTTTAATAAGTGAATTTAATGAATTAGTTGGAGATACAATCAATAAAAAAGCACTGATTGTATTTCTATATGATACCAGGCAGAAAAATGAAATTTTAAAGTGATGCCACATAGAAAGTATTAAAAAATGAATACCTATGTCAGTAATGGAATAGAGGAACAAAAGACATGAAACATATAAAACAAAGTAAAATGGTAGCCAGAAATCCAGCTATATCAATATTAATGTCAAGTGTGAATGGATTAAACAATCCAGTCAAATACCAGATTGTCAGACCAGAGGAAAAATAGCATCCAACTATATGCTGTCTGTAGGAGACACACGTAGATTGAAAGATACAATTATGTTGAAAGTAAAAGCATAGAAAAAATCATGTGAATAGCAACTATAAGAAAACTGGAGTGGCTATACTAATTTCAGACAAAATAGACTTTTAAAATAAATATTAGAGGTAAAGAGGGACATTTTGTAATAAAAGGTGCAGTCCCTTAGGAAGTTATAACAATTACAAGCATGCCACTAACTAGCACCAAAATATATGAAGCAAATATTGATGAGAATTGAACAGAGAAATAGAAAATTTCAACATTAAGAGTTGGAGACTTCAATACAACACTTTCATAATGGAAAACTAGGTGAAAGATCAATTAGAAAAGACTTGAATAACACTGTAAATCAACTAGACCTAAGAAGCATCTTTTGAACACTCAACCAAACAAAAGCAGATTATATTCTTCTTAAATGTACATAGAAAGATTTCCAAAATAGACATTATGCTAGGCCATAAAACAAACCTCAACACATTTTAAAGGACTGAAACCACAACAGAATACATTCTCTGACCACAGTGGAATGAAATTAGAACATAAGAAGAAGAAATTTGAGAAATTCACAGCTATGTGGAAATTAAACAACACACTCCTAAATAATGAGTGAGTCAAAGAAGAAATCATGAGGGAAGTTAGAAAATACTTTAACATTAATGGAAATGAAGACATAACATACAAAACATTTTGGGTGCAATTAAAGCTTTTCTTAGGAAATTTGTTGTGATAAATGCCTATATTTAAAAAGAGGACTTCAAATCAATAAACTGACTTTTAATCTTAATGCAGAAAGAGGAAACTAAACCTAAGCAGAATGAAGGAAATGATTAATAAAATCAAGAAAGAAAAAAATAAAATTAATAAAATCAAAAGTTGTTTTTCAAAAAGATCAACAAAATTGACAAACCTTTACCTAGAGTGACCATGAAAAAGACTCAAATTACTGAAAGTTGGAATGAAAGGGTGCATTACTACTGATCTTGCAGAAGTTAAAAAGATAATAAGAGACTCCTATAGAACGATTCACTTATATACTGATCAGTTTTATAGATGAACTAGACAAATTTTTTTTTTTTGCGGTACACGGGCCTCTCACTGTTGTGGCCTCTCCCTGTTGTGGCCTCTCCCGTTGCAGAGCACAGGCTCCAGACGTGCAGGCTCAGTGGCCATGGCTCACGGGCCTAGCCGCTCCGTGTTACGTGGGATCTTCCCAGACCGGGGCACGAACCCATGTCCCCTGCATCGGCAGGCGGACTCTCAACCACTGCGCCACCAGGGAAGCCCTAGACAAATTCTTAACAAGACCAAAATGAACAAAACTGACTCAGGAAGAAATAGAAAATCTGAAAAGCAAGTAAAGAGATTGAATTAGAACACAAAGAAAAACTCAGATGGTTTTTATTGTTGAATTCTACCAAACGTGTAAAAATACCAATTTCTCACAAATTCTTCAGAGAAATAGAAGAGAAAGGCACACTGCCCTGATCATTCTGTGAGGCCAGTATTATCCTGGTAACAAAATCAAAGACACTGTAAGAAAATGACACAACAATATCTCTTAAGAATATAGGTGCAAAAATTGTCAACAAAATACTAGCAAGTTGAATCCAGCAACGTCATGACCATGTAGGATTATCCCAGGAATGCAAGGTTGGTTTCACATCCAAAAATATATTAATGAATGTACCATATCAATAGAATAGAGAACAAAGCCATATGGTCACGTTAATGCTGAAAAGGCATATTCTGACAAAAATTCAAGGTTCCTTCATGGTAAAAAAAAACCCAAAAAATCAAAGAAGTAGGGTTAGTTGGGAAATTTTTTTTAACCTGATAAAAGGCACCTGTGAAAAATCTACAGTTAACATCATGCATAATGATTAAAGGTTTTCCTCCTAACTAAGGAGCAAGACAAGGATGTCCACTCTTGCCACTTCTAGTCTACATTGTACAGGAGGTTTTAGTCAGGACAATTAGGCAAGAAAATAGAATAGATTGGAAAGGAAGAAATAAAACTATTGACAAATGACATGATCTTGTATGGAGGAAATCCTAAGGTATCTGCAAAAAACTATTCTGAGATGAGAATAAGATCAGTAGAGTTGCAGGATACAAGATAAATATACAAAATTCTATTGTATTTCCATGTACTTGCAGTGAAAAATTTTGAAGTTTCATTAACAATAGTATCAAAAAGAAGTGTAAAACTTTAACTCTGAAAAGTAAACATTATTGAAAGAAATTAAATGTCTAAATAAATGGAAAGACATCCCATGTTCATGGATCAGAACAGTTGATAGAATGAAGGTAATTGCTCCCTAAGTTGATCTAAAGATTCAACACAATCCCTATTGAAGTCCCAGCTCGCTTCTTTGCAGAAATTGTTAATCTGGTCCTAAAATTCATATAGATATTCCGAGAACTCAGAATAGCCAAAACAGTCTTGAACATTGAGGACTCACACATCCTGAATTCAAAACTTACTAGAAAGCTATAGTAATCAAGACAGTGTAGTACAGGCATAAGGACATACCTATATATCAGTGGTATAAAATTGAGAATCCAGAAATAAACCTTCACATTTATGTAGGCAATTGGTATTTGATGAGAGAAACAAAACAATGGGGGAGAAGGAATGCCTTTTCAAAAGGTGCTGGAACAGCTCTATGTCCACATGCAAAAGAATAAATGTGGACCTTCTCCCTCACTTTATTATTAACACACATAAAAATTAACTCCAAATGTATCCAAGAGGTAAAACAATAAAATTTTTAAACAGAGATAAATCTTCATGACCTTGGACTAGGCAGTGATTTTTTTTTTTTTAGATATGACACCAAAAGCACAAGCAACAAAAGAAAAAGTAAATTGGGCTTTATCAAAATTTAAAACTTTAGTTTCTCAAAGTATACCATCAAGAAATTGAAAAGACACCCACAAAATGTGAGGAAAAGTTTGGAAATCATGTCTATAGGGACTTAGATCTGGAATATATAAAGATCTCTTACATGTCAACCATGTAAAGTCAGATAACCTAATTTTGAAGTGGACAGATTATCTGAATAGTCATGTCTCCAAAAACAATATACCAGTGGCCAATAAGCTCATGAAGTGATGCTCATCATCATTAGCCATAAGGGCAGTGCAAATTAAAATGACAGTGAAGTCATCACTCACACCAAGTTGCAATACTAAAACAGACAGATGATAGTGAATATTGATGGATGAAGAGGTGCTAAAATTGGATCCTTCATACTTTCCTGGTGTGAATGTAAATTGGTCCAGACCCTTTGGAAAACAGTCTGTTTCTTAGAAGGTTAAATGTAGAGTTACTGTATGATCAGCAATTTCATCCTTGGGCATATACCCAAGAGAAATGAAAACCTGTTCACACGAAAATTTATACGTGAATGTTCATAGCATTATTCATAATAGCCAAATCTGGTTCTTTAGCAAGATGTGAATATCCAAAGTTATTCTTGAAAGTACAGTTTACCCTTGAACAACATGAGTTTGAACTATGCAGATCCACTTATGTGGGTATTTTTCAATAGTAAATATTATAGTACTACATGATCTGCAGTTGTTGAATCTGCTGATGGAGAATTGTGGATATGAAAGCATCATAACCACATATGTGAAAGGCCAACTGTAAGTTATATGTGGATTTTCAAGTGCACAGAGTTGAACCCCAACCCCTGTGTTGTTCAAGGATCAACTGTGTGTGTGTGTATGTGTGTGTGAATATAATGTAAGAGTAAAGTAAAACCTGGGATATAAAGTTCTAAATTCAGTGAAAAATCTCTTGACCTCAGTGGTTAATGAAATGTTAGCTGAAAAATGCTTTTAGGGAATGTTTAAATATACTAGGCTCCACAGAATTGTAAAGCATTTGTAGACCTTAAAAAATAGGACATTTCATACTAAAATGACATGGAGATAAACATAAATAACAAAATGTAAAACATAACAAGTTATAAAAATCAGAGGGCATAAAACCAAATGTAAACTAAAGCTTTAATGTGTTATTTACAATAAATGTAATTGGATTAAATTCTATTAAAAGACATTCATTAGTTTAAAATATTTTCAATAGGTTTTATAAGAGACATCTAAAAAAAGTTGGTGGGATGGACAACAGTATATTCAGCATGAGTTACATCACCAGATAAAATAGAATAAAAGGGACAGATTAGATTATGTTTTTACAGTTTAAAATTAATAGGATGCTTTCAAACAATTACAGGCATACCTTGTTTCATTGCGCTTCTCTTTATCGTGCTTCGCAGATAGTGTGTTTTTTACAGATTGAAGGGTTGTGGCAACCCTGTGTTGAGCAAGTCTGTGGGCAGCATTTATCTAACAGCCTATGCTCATTTGTGTCTCTGTCACATTTTGGTAATTCTTACAATATTTCAAAACTTTTCATTATTATATTGCTTTGGTGATCTGTGATCAGTGGTCTTTGACGTTCCTATTGGAATTGTTTTGGCATTTTTTGGACAATAAATTATTTTCAAATTAAGGTATGTACATTGTTTTTTTAGTCTATTGTACACTACACTACAGCATAAATAGCTTGTATATGCCCTGGGAAACCAAAAAATTCATGTGACTCACTTTATTGCAATATTTGCAGTGTCTGGAACCTAACCTTCAGTATCTCCTAGGTATTCCAGTATACATCTGAGGGAAAGCAAAATTAGATCCCTTCCTATAACTATATCCTAAAATCTAGATGGATTGAGGATGTAAGTTATAAATGGCAAATCTTTAAGACTTGAGAAAATGTAGATGACCTGTCTTTCTGACCTTGTGCTGCAGGACAGTACCATGATTCCAAAGACCTCTGTGAAATGTGGCTTATTTGCAGCAAAGGATTCAAGCCTATATGTCAGGATGGTGATGCCAGTGATCCCCCAATTAGACTGAGTTGTTGCTTTTTATGCTCCCAGTAATAAATTTCACTCACTCTCACTACAACATGTAAACTATTTCTTCACCTTTTAGGCAGTTACCAGTACAGTTGACCCTTGGAATTATTCTCTCTTTTTTTAAAAAATTTCTTTTATTTCTATAGCTCTTTTTTTTCAGACTTCATTTTTTTTGAGAGTAGTTTTAGACTCAGCAAAATTAAGAAGAAGATACAGAGATTTCTCATATATCCCCTGACCCCCACATGCATAACCTCTCCCATTATGAATATCCCCCACCAGAGCGGTATATTTGTTATAATTGATGAATCTATGGATCATTCTCTTCTTGATCTTGATTCTGGTTAAATGGGTGTATTCAGTTTGTGAAAATTCTTTTAACTGAACACATGATATGTGCACTTTTCTGTAGGTACTTCAGTAAAACGTTTGAAAAAAAATCCAAAAAATTAAAAATTGATCAACCTTGCTAGAGAAAAGATTTGGTTTGTCTTTGGGGAATATTACAAATATCATATTCATGAAAAGGCTATCAAATATGTAGTCATATAGGGAAAATAGAGTTCTATCTTGTATCAGGCCCTTAATGAAAATGTGCTATTTTTCTGGATTTCCTGATTTTTATGTATACATGACAGGTTTTGGCAATTTGAGTTTGTGATATTTTTTCTTCTTCTAAATAAATATTCACTTAGCCTTCAGGTCTAACAAATTCTGGAACTGTTGCTGGTCAAATGATACAGTGAATGAAAAAAATACAGTAAATGAAAACTTCGAGTAAGAAAATACATAAGGATAAATCAAATTATTCAGGTAGCTTTGACTGGGTTATTTGCACCTTAAAATGTCTTAGATTCTGTCTTCGAGTTTAATAAGTGCTCTATAGTTTGTTAGGTAACTGGTCTATCATGTATTATATAATTTTTTTTTTTTTTTTTTTTTTTACTTATGCCTTTAACTGCCTTGTAATTTGGCAGTTTTCCTTTCTTTTAAACCATTTACTTACCTATGGTTCAGATCAGGCTTGATGTGGATACTGAGAGATAAACACTAAAATATTTTTCCCTGCTATGTAGTAGATTTTTCTTAAATTAACAGAAATAATTCAGAATTAAGGATGTATTGAAACCTAACGTGGCTTTCTTATTTGAACTAGCATCACATTGTGTATTTTAGTGCTCATTTCATACTGATGATTGTTGAGAATTACTCGTGCAGTACCATTAATTTGGAAATTTGAACATTAGGAAAGCTTTAGAAAGGTGCCACGGTATGTAGAAAATGGAACATTCCACACAAAACATTGTTTTTTGTTTTTATGAAGAAATTCAACTTAATCTTTAGATTATCTAAAGTATGGCCTACTTGGATTATTTAAATCAGAACTTAATGGTTATAGTAGTGAGGTGATATAACAAAAAGTGGCCAGATAAATTATCAGACTTAGTTTCAAATAGAGGCCTACTGACAATATAAATTCTGACTTTATATAGAGTTATAGAACAAAATTAAAATTATCAATGACAGATGAAAATGGGTATATTTTTCAATAAAAATAATTATCTAAATCTGGAAAGATTAGTCTCAGCATTATTTTAATATTGTAAGTAAATGTTAACTTTTGTCTGCTAGAGATATTCATTTAAATATGGTATCTTAAATTCTAGGATATGAAAGATGGGAAGTCCAGATAGAAGTAAACGGAAGATTTTAAAAGCGAGAAAAACAATGCCTACAAGTTGCCGGAAGCAAGCAGAGATCCTGAATAAGTCAAAGAAGGTTGAAGCACTAAAAACAGCAGCAACTGGGAATAACGTGTCAAGTAGTAATCAGAATTCAAGTACTGATGGCATAAGTAGCAAATGTAGACATTCTGAAAATGATGCTTCCTCTTTGGACTCTATAAAAAATTCAGTATGTGCACCAAAAAGTAAAGTATTTTCTCAGAATTTAATAAAACCGCTAGAAATTGTTGATTCCAGAACAAGATTAGAATACACTGAAGAACAAGTTGTGTACCCTTATGAAAAGCCAAGTAAAACACTAGAATCTCCCAGGAAACTGTTTACTAAACAAGACGCAAAAGATTCACGAAACACTTCTGAAAACCATTTTGAATGTCAGGCAAGTGTAACACGATCCGTTTTTGAACATGAAGAGGATTGTAATCTGAAATCCATTTGCTGTCCATCCAGTGTATTGAGTGGTGTAGTTCAGATGTCAAAGTCTACAGTAACCAATACCTTGGATGATAAGAGAATTGACAAGGTAGTTTCCTATTTAGAAACAAACTCCAATTCTGAGTTACGTGATAAAAGACAAAATAACACTTTAATTTTAAATTCAGATATCCCTTTTGTGCCTGTTGATAAAATACCTAAGTTGGTAAATTCAGTCATTTCTAGTAACTGTGCTGCTGACATTTTGAAAAGTGAAGAATCCTGTAGAACCTGTCATTCCAGCATTTTAAGTTGTGAAAGTACAGATGCAAAGTGGCTGTCCTCATTTGACACTGATAGGAATAACAGTAAGTGCATACTTATATATCTCTTGGAGAAGTTAAAATAGTTGCTTTGCTTTGGGCAGTTTCATAATCTCAAACAGTAGAGTACACATAGACAGGAAAACAGTAAATGATAATTATTTCAGAGTATCTTATTTCTGAACCATTCTTGGTGGGGAGAGGGAATGGTATCCTCTATGTCCAAAGGGAAGTAAATTCTGGCAAAGAAGGAATCAATCACTTTCCTTTGAAAGTACAACAAAATCAAAAGATGGTTTATAGAAATTGCTTGGTTTATTTCATTTACACCTTTTCTTTCTTTTTTTTTTTTTTGCGGTACGCGGGCCTCTCACTGCTGTGGCCTCTCCCGTTGCGGAACACAGGCTCCGGATGCGCAGGCCCAGCGGCCATGGCTCATGGGCCCAGCCGCTCCGCGGCATGTGGGATCCTCCCGGACCGGGGCACGAACCCGTGTCCCCTGCATCAGCAGGCGGAGTCTCAACCACTGTGCCACCAGGGAAGCCCACACCTTTTCTTTTTTTTTTGAAGTTTTATTAAATTAATAAGGAGGCTAGTTGAAAGAGAGAGTGGGTTTTTTAAATAGTTGAACCCATTTCTTTCCATAGAATTGGCCTGTATATCACATGCCAAGTGTAAGTGGATAGATAATAAGAATACATACAGGTTTGTGTGTAGAGTGAGAAACACATCAAATACTTAACCAATGAAGTTCTAGGGTTATAAAGTTATTAAAATAGCACAAGTAAATTTCATTAAAAGGGTGTTTTTGTAGGTTAATAAAATATAAGAAAAACTTGATTTACTAGGATAAGTTGTATTTGTTTTCTTGTGTATGCTACAGAGTGATCATTTAACAAGGTGAGTTTTAAATTGCTTAAAAATAATAGTAGGATCACCTATTAAAAATATGTAGGACTGCCTAAGTAACTCTAAAAATAATGTAAGACCACCAAGTAAATAACTGTAAACTGAAGATCAAATGCTGTAATTTATTGTTTTTGTTAGTATTAAATAAGTATTAAATGTGTATTAAATACGGTGGAAGGAAAGTATATCTGAGACCAGGACTAAGATATTCTTTTTTTTTAAGGATTAGTTTGTCAGAATTTTTTATACAATTACATTTTCTAAAAAATGCTGCCGTGGTCACATTTTAGTTTTTTAATTTGCTTAGGGGTCCCTAAATTAGAGAATTCCCCTGTTTCCTTCATTAGAAGGAATATTTTTCTCTCTCATCTTTCCGTCTCCCCAAGGCCATAATCAAAAGAAGAGGACGTTTTCAGAAAACAAAGAAAATGTTAAGCGTGTGAAAACTTCAGAGCAAATTAATGAAAATATTCCTCTAGCTCTGGGAAAGCAAACAACATTTCTGGAACAGGTAAAATATTGGGCTTAAATATTTGCTTCAGAAACTTTTACTTTTGATTAGTAAAAAATGGTAAAAGTTAATTGATCTAAACAATGAGTACAGATAACTTTCATGATGCAGGGCAGGTATATGAAAACTGAATTATTAGCAGGTGGAGGTATTAGGGAAAAATAATTGTTTACATCACCAAAACATCTCTAGATCCTTCAAAATGATCCTATGCAGAGTAACCTACAGAATCATTTGAAGGTAGAGTACTGTGGTAGAAAGAGAATGGGCTTTTTAGTCAATATTATGCTCAAATTTCTTCAAGTCAGACACTACATGACCTTGAGCTTTGTGAACAATTCTGTCTCTTTTGTACTGGTCATGGGGTTCTTGATCTGCAGCTATAGCTGTTTATTATCACAATTGACCACTACTTCATAGACCCAGGCAACCCGGAAGTTCATTACAAAGTCCTGCTACATTCAGGTTTACTTGCCCTAATTTCCAAGAAATTAGGGAAAGGTTTACTTACCCTAATTTACACAGATATGGTGCATTATCTGATGTTTTGCTTTTATAGCATCATTAAGTGTCCTTTTCTTTTTGCCCCATTTCATCTCATTGTACTACAGTTTCCATTAATGTCTGATCAACTCTGAGTTGAAGTGTATAATGAGCTTCAATTTTAGTAGGTCCTGTATCAGGACTTGTTTTGATGATCATGTTTTGCTATTTTATTACCACTGAAATGCCACAACTAAAAGTCATTATGTGATTGATTGTCTGTCGTCAGCTATAATGGACCAAAAAATGTCCCAATCCAAACTATCCTGCTGTTTCAGAAACAAAAACACTGTTTCTAAAACAGGCCATTACAATTACATAGTTACATGTTATATCAACATATATTCACATAATAAACGGAAACCATTGAAAGACTCATGCAGAATCAGCTTAAAAGGTGAGTCAGTACTTCCCCTTTCTACCTCTGATTTTCTTCTGCAAGACCAAAGGAGACATTAATAAAAAAATATGTAAATATTGTTTGCAGGGATGGGGTAGCGGAATTATGTTAAGCATGGATCTAGCTTAAGAGGTTGGGGATTGCAGCTGTGTTACTCCCAGTGATTAGTAGCTGAATTCAGAAATAAGTTCTGATATGGACATATAAATACAAAATGTAACCTTTGAACATTTTAATTTCACTGGCACAGAAAAATCAGGGTTTTCATTCACTACTATTATCTACCTCACAAAATACTCGGTCCAAGTTGACACAGAATATGGTCCTTCCCAGTGAGGTTTAAGGAATGCAGTTTATTTGTTATCCTCCCTCACCACTACCACCAGAAGCTTCTTAACATTGTCGGGTGACAGTGTGGGTTTTAGCTAATTCCTATCTTTTATCTATCTCTCAGTAACTACCTCTTCCTCACTTGATATTTTAATTCCTGTCTGAACATTAACTCTCTAAACCACATCTTGTTTCTTTTTCTTGTTTGAATCCCAGTGGAATAGGGCCTCCCATTCCGACATTGTTCTTCTCTACTGAGAGAGTCCCAGAGCAGTTGACTCTTACCTTTTGACGTTTCAGAAGGATCTTGGCCTGGTTGATTCCAATTAAAAAACTGAAGTAGAGGGGTTTTTCTTCCGAAGTCCAAGTTGTTCACCCTACCCACCATTGCAGAAAGTTGAGGCAGATAGGGGAGATATATATATAGGCATACCTATATATATATACACACACACATACACATAATTTCCAGTTTTTCTCCAATCTTTAGGCCACTTTGCCTACCATCTGCAAATTGTAGCTAGGACTTTATCTGATTCCATAATTTTTGACACATTACCATCAGCAGAAGATATTTATGAGGTATTTGGTGGAGGTTATTTTATTTATTTATTTATTTATTTATTTATTTTTGCGGTAGGCGGGCCTCTCACTGTTGTGGCCTCTCCCGTTGTGGAGCACAGGCTCCGGATGCGCAGGCTCAGCAGCCATGGCTCACAGGCCCAGCCGCTCCACGGCATGTGGGATCTTCCCAGACCGGAGCACGAACCCGTGTCCCCTGCATCGGCAGGCGAACTCTCAACCACTGCGCCACCAGGGAAGCCCTGGTGGAGGTTATTGTGTCTTCCTTTTGTATGAAGAACATAACCACTAAATGAGAACAAATGTGTACTCTACACTAGAGGACTCATGCCTTAGTGGGCAGTTAGTCCAAAGTAACCAAGTTTTAAGAGTCTGCCTCCATCTGAATCACCAGGAGTACTTGTTTAAATTGTGGTGTCTTCAGCTCACTACTAACTGTTTTAAGCTTCTCTTTTCTCAGACTTACCTGATAAGAATCATTAGTGGTGCCAGGCCTCTTTTCAGGAAATTGTTTGGTGAATCAGGGTAGGTCCTAGGAATTTGTGAATTTAACAAGTATTCCATATGATTCTTCCTTACCAGGGAAGTTTGACGAACACTGTATGGCTTTTGCTTCTTAGCAAAACGGTATTTCCATATTCAAAACAGTTAAATATGTATTCCAAGATTCATCAGGGTATGAACTTCACGTATTGACCTCAGCCAGTGAACTGGCAAGCATGCAGTAATCCATAAAAACCACATATGGGGACGGGTAATGGCTGTCAGTAAAATAGTATGATTTTCTGAGCACTTATTTACATAATACATGTGTTTTGAGCAGTTATTAATCAGATATTTAAAAGTTGTGAGAGTACAAATGACAATCACGTCTAATAATGTTGAGAAACCACTAAAGAAATGTTAATGAAGAATTACAGAAGAAATCGAGTAGATGATAATGTTGAAGATCAAGAACAATTGGGAATGAAAAGGAAAAACCTTGGGAATAATCAAATAAAATGATTGAATATGACTAATCATCTAGGTGACATCAGTATAAAAGAGTTTAACATAGGGCGAAGAAGGTGAGGACGAGAGGAGCTGTGACGCTAGTTTCAGCTTCACCTCCCTCACTGATTCAGCATGGGGGAGAAGTCTGTAGGGTTCCAGAGGATGTGTTCAATGGTTTGAAAGTAACAGAGCTTCATGAAGCATAGTGTGTTGACCCTCCAGTGTCTAATGCCAAAGATCACCATTCCCAGAGCAAGCTGCTCAGTGATGTTGAGGCCCATCCCCAGGAGGACCAAGGAGAAGAGGAGTGCTTTCATGATGCAAGTGCCTCATTTGAGAAGGAGAAGCCAGGAGTGGACAAGGTTGAGAACAAACCTGATCGTGTTGCGAATTCCTCTGAACTAGATGAAGAATACCTAATGGAACTGGAAAAAAACATGCCAGATGAAGAGAAAAAGAGAAGGAGAGAAGAGAGCTCTAGACTAAAGGAGGAGGGAAATGAGCAGTTTAAGAAAGGAGATTATATAGAAGCTGAAAGTACTTACAGTTGAGCCCTTCAGATGTGTCCATCCTCCTTCCAGAAAGACAGGTCCATTCTGTTTTCAAATAGAGCTGCTGCAAGGATGAAACAGGACAAGAAAGAGATGGCCATCAGTGACTGCAGCAAAGCAACTCAGTTAAACCCGAGCTATGTCAGGGCAATATTGAGGAGAGCAGAGTTGTATGAGAAGACTTGACAAGCTGGATGAAGCCCTGGAAGACTATAAATCCATACTAGAAAAAGATCTGTCAGTACATCAAGAGAAGCTTGTATGAGGTTACCTAAGCAAATTGAGGAACGTAATGAAAGACTAAAGGAAGACATGTTAGGTAAACTAAAAGATCTTGGGAACTTGGTTCTTCGGCCTTTTGGACTCTCCACAGAGAATTTCCAGATCAAACCGGATTCCTCTACTGGCTGCTACTCCATCAATTTTGTTCAAATAATAACAAAGATAACAATGGCTTTTAAAGCTGGCTTGAAAATTGTATGCTGCCTGTGTTAGCAAGGGGAAAGGCTCTGCCAGTGTTTAACGTTTAACAGCATCTTATCTCAAAGACAGGCTATCTAGTAGAGGCCAGTGCTCCCTTCTCCCCCTTGTTTTATGATCAGGGTGAAACGCAGTTCCTGATGTAATGAGCCTAATTTGACTTCCATTTTAAGGTGGTGTCTGTGCAGCTGTTGCCTTGGTTCTGGCTGTTCTTTGTTTTGTCCGGGAGAAAGCCTGCTTGTCAAGGCTCACCTCCCCCAGCTCCACAAAAACAAGCCCAGCTGGAGTCTCCTGGGCCGAGCAAACCTGCTGGTCGGATACTGCCCAACCACGACCGATGGGGTCCCCACCTGCTGTTCCCTCAGCCCGATCACACGCACTGCCCAGGCTGCCTTGCGTGGGCTCAGACATCTCCTAATTTCCTCTGTGGTAATAAATGCTTTCTGTGACAGTCTGAAAAAAAAAAAAGTTTAACATAGAAACTATGTGTTTCAGTTTTGAGCACCAAGAAAGATATTATGGGAAGATATAAATATTACTAATAAATACCTTAAATATATCATGACAGATTTTGTTATTAAGAGAGACTACCTACTCTGTTGTGAAAGTTGCTAAAAGGGGCATGTATATTGAGCAAACACCTGCAGTGGATATTTCTGAATGTATGGCTCAGCAGAGCCATTCATATCAGTAGGCATTGAGATTAATTATGCTACCTGAAAATAGGCCAACCTATTTTCTGAAAGCTAGCCAGATAATGAAATTCATTAATGTTTCATGTGCTAACTACTATAATCTGATAGAATAGCATGCATTATGCCAGATAGCATTAGTCACATAATTGCTTTTTTCAATTTTAACGATAAGTCATCCCCTCCCCCTGCAAAAAAAAAACTAAGTAAAGGAGATTATCTTGCATATTTATTTCTTTCATTTCAATTCAGTGTTTTCCATTTTATGGAGCTCTTATGCATGTTATCTTTTTATGTTCTTATGAAAATCCTATGAGCATCACTTGTTCAACATTGTATGACATCTACCCATTTGTGGACCAGGCAAATGAAGCTCAGAGATGTTGTGACTTCCCGAAGGTCATATACCTTGTTAATGGTGGGGTCAAGGCTCAAATTTTCATAATTTCCTTTCTGTCTACTACAGATCAACCAGCCATTTTCACTGGGCTCTGGTTTTCAGATAAGTGGAGTCCCTTTTTATAGAATACTAGGTTTCAGCTACGGTCATTAAAAAGTATAAATGGGATATATATAGACTTTTACTATTCTTTTAATTTGTGTTATGGAATTCAACCAAAACTGTAGGAAACTAAAATTAGCACTAGGAGAATAAATTTAATTTCTAACTTACCCATATATTTAAATATTAGATGTGTTCTGCTGAATTTGCTATTTAACTTTTATAAACCTTATTGACATAGTAATATAAATATATAAATAAAGTACCTTTTATTAGTTACAGTAAATCCAGAAAAGAGCAAAGCTGTTTTTAAGAAGTAGAAAATAAAATTGCTTTTAAATTTGAAACGTGGAGTGTTTTGGTTTTTATTTTAAAATTCTAGGTCAGACATTTGATTCGACAGGAGATCTGTAGTATAAATTACAAACCATTTGATAACAAACTGAAAGAATTGACTGAACGCATTGGGAAGACACAGTGCAGGAGTAAACATGAAGCAATAGCTGATGAACTCTTCGTAAGTTTCTAATTTCATTTATTTCATTTGAGTCCTTTTAAAAAGTAGAATTTAATGATATTTTACATGTTAGGAAAGGAAAACAGTAAAGGTGGACCCAAATCTGATCCCTGGCTGCAACCCTGATGTGCTATACCATTGATAATATAAGTTATTATATCTCAGCTGTATTGGCCCTTGAGAAATACTTGTAGAACTATCAGCCATTCTGTGTCAGTTCAAAATATATTCTATATTAGAGCTTGTATAACCTGTTTCAAACTTTCTTTAGTTTTTTTGTTTTGTTTTACTCTTCTAGGGTTACTTGCTAATTGGTGTTTCTACCAACATTAATTTTATTGTGAACCAATTAGAAGTTTGATTTTTTTAATCTTCTATTCTTGAACATCTTATACTAGATCAAACCTGATTTAAATGTTTGGCTTACATAAGAATTTCTCATTTATTTGGTGGATGCCTAAGTCTCACAAAATTACACTGGCAAATAGTTTTCTCTCCATCTCTATATGATATATTATTTGGTACTCTGGTTTTGTACTTATTTGTTTTTCTCTTCTAGACAAAAGTAACAAAACTTGAAAGACGTGTTAAAACGGTAATGTTATCTCAAAGGAATTGTGTGGAACCAAACGTGGTATCCAGCAATACAGCTTGTAAGGTTGGTAAAAACGTATAGGAGTTTTAATAACTTACTTGCCCCACATTATAAGTAGTTGGATTGTAAGAGCAGAATATACTTCCAACAAAGACATAGGTTTAAAAGACAATAAATTTATACTTAGAATGTTCCTCTGACTCTATCTCTGGAGAAGATACCCTCAGATAGCCAAAAGTAAATGCCACCTGTATTTATTTCATAAAGTGAGTAGCGAGGTGATTTGTGATTGCCTGTACTGCCTTCCTCCCCACCATTTTATCATGATGAAAAATTTCAAACATAGAAAAGCTGAATTTTACAGTGAACGCTTGTATAATCAACGTCTAACTTCTACCTTTACTATTTTAATATATTTATTTTTGTCATGTATCTGCCAGTCTACTCATCCCCTAAGCCATCTTTATATTTGGTACATTCATAAGTACTAACGTATTTTGTATCAAAATACACTTTGCAGTGTACACCTCCAAAATATTTCAGCATGGGTATCATTAAGTAGAGTTTAGTATCTGTTTATATTTTTTATATAAAATTTGAAATAATCATAAGTATACATTCACTGAATGTTTTCTTGTGTCTTTATTTCCTTTAGTATCATATTTGTGCTAGCCTCAATAAATCAATTGGGAAGCATTTCCTTCCCTGTTTTCTGAAAGTTTGTGTAGGATTTTTATTACTTCCTTAAATGTTTGATAGAATCCACCTCTGAAAACTATCTGGGCAAGAACCTTTCTTTGTAGGAAGACTTTTTCCTGAAAATATAATTCTTTTATAGGTATAAAGCAATTCAGATTTTCCTATTTCATTTTGTGTATCAGTTTTGTAAGTTATCTGAGCAAGGAATTTGTCCATTTTATCTAAGTTGATGATTTTGTTGGCATAAAGTTATTGATAAAATTCCCTTGTCCTTTTAACCTTTGTAGATCTGTAGTGATATACTCTATTTCGTTTCTGATACTAGTATAATCTATGTTTTCTTTTTTTCTTGATCAGTCTTACTTTGGATATAATTTGTTCTTTTTCCAGCTTCTTAAGAGACAAAGAGCATTAATTTTTAACCTTTTCTACTAGAAAACATTTAAAGCTATAAATTTTCTTCTAAGCACTGCTCTTTCTACGCATCTTCTAAGCATCTTCTTAATGCTTATATTATGTACTTCTCAGTGTAGAGAGTATAATATAATCTGTATTATATTGTATTTTTGTTTTCCATCAGTTCAAAATAATTTCCAGTTTCCCTTATGGTATTGTTCTTTGACTCATGGGTTATTTAGAAGGATATGTTTAATTTCCACACATTTCTAGGTATCTTATTTTTATTGATATCTAATTTCATTTTGGTCAGAGAACATACTGTGTAAAATTGCAACATTGAGAGTTATTGACACTTATTTTATAGCCCAAGATATGCTTTCCCTTGGTGAATGTTTCATGTACACTTGAAAAGAATATTGGGTATAATATTCTATAAATGTCGCTTCTGTGCTAATTGTGTCAAGATGGTTGATAGTGGTGAATCATGGCCCCCAAAAGATGTCCACGACCTAATCCCCGGAACCTGTGAGTATGTTACTTAATGTGCTAAAAGAAGCTTATAGATGGGAAGATTATCCTGGTGGGCTCAATATATAATCACAAGGGTCCTTATAAAAAGGAGTCAAGAAGGTTAAAGACAAGATGGAAATGGGACAATGAAAGCAGAGGTTGGATGATTGCACTGAAGATGGAGGCAAGGGCTACAAGCCAAGGAATGCTGGCAGCTTCTAGAAGCTGGAAAAAAGGAAACAGATTTTTCCCCTGAAGCCTCCAGAAGGTATGCAGCCCTACTAACAACTTGATCTTAATGAAACTGATTTCAAACTTCTGGCCTTCAGAAGTGTGACGGAATAAATTTCTGTTGTTTTAAACCACCCAGTTTGTGGTAATTTGTTATCGCAGCCTCGGGAAACTAATATAGAATGTGGTAACAGGAAGTATGGCATGCTGTTGTAACAGATACCTAAAAATGTGGAAGTGGATTTGGAATGGTAGAGGCTGGAAGAATATTAAGGAGCATGATTTTTCAAAAGCCTGGATTGCCTTGAACAGACTCTTAGTATTATAGAAATATAGATGATAAAGTCTGCAAGTGAGGGCTCAGGAGGAAATGAGGAACATCGTAGAGAAACCCTGTATAGTCTAAGAGAATACCTAAATCTTCATAAACTGTTGGTAGAAATACGGATATTTAAAAGCACTGTTGGTGAGGACTCAAAAGAGGAACACGTTATTGGAAATTGGGGAGGGGATGGGGTTCTTGTTACATAGTAGCAGGAAGCTTAGCTGAAATGTGACCTACAGTGATATGGAAAGCAGAATTTGTAAGTGATAAACTTGCATGTTTATTAGGCTGATGAGATTTTTGACCAAAGTGTTGAAGGCTTGGCTTGGTTTCTTGCTTCTTACAGTAAAATGTGAGAGAGAAGAGATAAATTGAAGGAGAAACTATTTAGCAAAAAGGAACCAGGATTTGATTTGGGAAATTCTTAGCCTATCCAAAATTCATCAACTAGAAGAGCAAGTTGGAAAATTGATTTATTTCTGGTCTTCACTCTTACTAGAAGTATAACAAAAGTAAAAGTTTCCTTGTTGAAGTCTAATGTTTATTCCTAAAATTTAGTATAATAGGAATAAAATGTTGTCTAAGTACTTAGGTATTTGTTTCTCCTTCTTTCCGTTCAAGCTAGGAAGTTGATTTGTGCTGTCATTATTTTTATTTCTTTTGAAGTATTTTTTAAAATTCATTTTGGCAGAGTAACTGCAATCATGGTCATCAGCCATTGATATACATATAATTTAATATATGTTTTACCATGTGTATGCAAGAATATTTTGAGAACACTTTTCAAGTGGAATTTTAACCTATCATCAATTTTGTTGGAAGAGCACAATTGGTAACCCTCCCCTCAACTGCTTTTTCCTTACCCAACTAACAGGTTGCAAATTCAGAGACTATGAATTTGGATAAGAATCCAGAGTCAGTTAATAGTCCACAGGAAAGAAAAACTTCTGTGAACTCTGAACCTTCTAACCCTTCAGAAAAAGCAAGTGAAAAGATTAATTTGTCACGGGAACATAATGAGGCTGTTTCTGAAAGGTAGGCATTTCTATAAAAATGCATAAACTTACTTATCTAAATATGTTTGTAAACACATATACTCAATTAAGCATAAAATAGCTTAAAGCGTCATATTTATATGAATGCTATTTTTGTCCATTATGAAGAAGTTGGTTCTCAGAAGCTTTTATTGTTGTTTTAACTGTACTAAATAAAATTTTGAATTGGTTAGGTGATCAGGTTTTTCATTGTGATGCTTTCCATCTTTGATATGGCAACTGGAGTGATCAACTGGATCACTCCAGTAGTTTCCACTTCTACACATGGAAGAATCAAGGCCCTATGAAACAGTGGTTTTAAAGAATTACACAGAGGAGTAAGATTAGGAGAAAAGTGTCTAAAATTAGTTCCCTGCATGTTGAAAGTAGTATCATGATAACTTCAAACTATAGTGAATAGGTTAACTTATTTGTCTGATTGATCACAAAGCAGCTGAGACACCTAATCTCCAGTCTAGTCTAATAGAAGGTTTGGGGCTGATAGGGAAGAAGTAGTTTAGTTTAACAAAGATGCTTGATTGGTGATCCTGGCCTGGAATTGATGTTCAAGGATAGGGGGATGGGGACATTTTAATGAATTCTCTTGACTGGTGATTCTCAACAGTTTTGGAGCTTTATAATATTATTTATTTATTCTTAACATTTCACTCCTTAAAATGTCCTATGGTTTTGCTTTTATATGTTAAATTATACATCAGCTTTTAAAAAGAGGAAAATTTATAACCAAAAATAAGTGAATTAAATGATGGCCATTGTTTGAAGGACACCACTCTTTTCCCCAAATAACTATGCATACTCAAGGATGCTATAAAACGAAAGAGAAGCATTACAGATCTACACCATTTACAGGAGATTCTTGGTATTTGGGAATTCACATGCAGTTCTGGCTCTTCAGAAGAAACCCTAATATTCCATGATATTGAGGCCAGCATTTTAGTTTTGAGCCAGGAAGCTGCTGTGAAGAAGGCATTTATCTAGTTGACAAAGGAAAGAGTCACATTTCAGTGAGTGTTTGCTGTTACCACTTATTGATGCCTGTGCTGAAACTCATAAAGTGACAAAAAAGAAAAATGCTGTTGATGGAAGTGAAAAAGTGAAGACGCCATTAAAGTAACATTTTATAGACTGATATGTTAACTTTATCAGTGGCTTATACCCATGATATGAACAATTCACCTCATGCTCTATAATGAAGGAAGAATGTGCAATTTATGAAACTGTTTCAGGCAGCACTGTCAGCCCATGGTGAGTGTGAGAATAGGTGTAACAGTTGTGTAACTTGACCCTGATGAGTAGGTTCAGTGGTGAATTTTATAAAACATTTAAGAAAGAAACAATACCAGTTTTAAACTATCCCAAAGAATAAAAAAGAGGGAATATTCTTCATTTTATGAGACTAGATGCTAAAATTTGGTATAACTCTGATACTTTGATAATAAAATCCATTTAAAAATTTTACAGAAATGGAAATTACAGTTTACTTTTACCCACAAAATAGATGCAGATATCCTAAACAGAAACTAGTAAACCAAATTCAACAGTCTATAATTATAAAGTTGAGTTTGTTCCAGGAATGCTGCAACATTGGTTTAACAATAGCAAGTCAACTTACATAATGTGCCAGGAGAAGAGTCATCATCAGCTCAAAATAGATGTAGGATTTTATATAATACATGTTTATGATTAAAAAGAAATTCTTGGCAAACTTGGGATAGGAGGTACGTACCTTAATTTGATAAAGAGTATCTATAAAAACCCTAAAACAAATCTGATAGTGAAATATTGGAAATATTCCCTTTGAGATAAAAATAGAAGGATGCCTGCTGTTACCACTTTAAGGTTATACTGGATATCTTAGCTAATGCAAAAATGCAGAAAAACAAAAGAAAAATATAAAAGATTCAAAAGAAGAAACAATAAATATTATTACTATTCCTAGATGATTGGGGGTATATATGTAGGAAATCCAAAGGAATTTACAGATAAATTATTAGGATTAATAAGAGTTTAGCAAGATTGCTAAACTCAAACATATAAGAAATCAATTGTATTCCTATAAGATATAAAAAATTAGGAAATGAAAAAATTTTAAACATATAATAGTATTAAATGTACCAAGTACCTAGAAATACAATTAACGAGGCATGTAATAACTCTGAAGAAAATTATAAAACTTAGAGATATTGAAGAAGAATTCATTGGAGAAACATACTATGTTTATGGTTTGGACAATACAGTATTAAAAATGTTTTTACTTTTGTTCAAATTAATTTATAGAGGACAGTTTCAGTCAGTTTCCCAGTGTGTAATTTTATGGAACTTGACAAGCTGATTTCATTCGAAAATGTATACATAAATGCAATGGGTTAAGAGGCCAAAATACCCTTTAAGTAGAGAAACAGAATGGAAGGAATTTGCCATCAGATGTCAGGACATTATGAAACTGCAGTAATTAGGATAATGTGATATTGGCAAGTGCTAGACAATAGAGCTGTGTAACAGAGAGTCCGGAAACCTATACCTATATGTATATGTGATTTGTGTTGGAGATTGTATGGCAGATCATTTGGGAAATGATTGACTTTAGTAAATTCATATTGCTATTCATATTGTGAGGAATATAAAAGAAATTGGATCCCTGAGTCCAATCCCTGTACATCAGTCTCAAGTGAATTAAGGAACTAAATATCTAAAGGAAAATTTTGAAGCTTTTAGAAGGTAACATAAAATGTCTTCATGAACTTCGGATAAGGAAAGATATCTTCAGACACAAATACCCTTGCCATAAAAGAAAAAAAATGATCAATTTTACCACATTAAAATTAGAAACTTCTTTTCTCAAAAGGCACTATATAGTGAGAAGACAGGCCATCGAGTGGGAGAAGATACTTGCAGCACATATAACCTATAGAGGACTAGTACCTAGAATATATATAAAGAGCTTCAACAAATCAATGAGTAAAAGCCAGATAATGCAAAAGAAAAATGGGCAAAAGACTTGTACATCTACTTCACAAAAGAGGAATTCCAAATGGCCAATAAACATATGAAAAGGTGCTCATCTTCACTAGTAATCAGGGAAATGCAAATTAAAACCACAATGAGATACCATTTCATATCAGGTAAGGAAAAGTAAAACATTTTAAAATCTGACAATACCAGGTATTGGTGAGGTTTTGAAATAAAGGGAATTGGTTTTAATATTTTGTTGGGTGAGTAAATTGGTATAGTACTTTAGAAAAAATTTGGCATTATCTAGAAATATTGAAGATCTGAATATCCTTTGACCTAGCAGTCAATATCATTACTTTGTACAGTCATTCATTTAGAGTTGCCCAAATACAGTTGACTCTTGAACAACAAGGTTTTGAACTACTCGAGTCTACTCGTATACATGGATTTTTTTCAATAAATATAGTACCTATAAACAAATAATTTCTTTTTCACATTTTCTTTTCATTTTTGATGTCTAATGTTTGTAATACATATAACATCTATGGTATTTGTATCATTAGGACAATATTGATGTAGGTACTGACGATTCATCTTGTAAACAGACAACATAAACTTACAGTATCAATAAATAGAGGACACTACTGTAACTGTATTTTCCTTATGATTTTCTTAATATTTTTTTCTACCTTTATTGTAAGAACACAGTATATAATATATATAACATACAAAGTATGTGTTAATCAACTGTTTATATTACCAGTAAGCCTTCTGGTCAACAGTAGGCTATTACTAGTTTTGGGGTGAGTCAAAAGTTACACTTGGATTTTCTAATGCCTTCATTGTGCAAGGGTCAAGTGTATTTACCCTTTCTGTTGCTCTTTATTTCTTTCTGTATTTCCATCTGGGATAATTTTTCATCTGCCTGAAGAATTCCATTTATTATTTATTTTTAAAATTCTGCGCAGGATAAACTTTGTTCTTATTTGTCTGGAAATAACTTCATTTTGTCTTTATTTTTAAAGGATAGTTCAACATAAGTATTGAATTATAGGTTGGCAGTTATTTTTAGCACTTTCAAGATGTCATTACATTGTTTTCTGACTTTTATAATTTCTGTGGAAAAGTTAGATATCCATCTTCTTGTTCCTTCTTTGAGGATGGTGTCTATTTGTCTAGCTGCTTTCAAGATAGTCTATATATTTTTGGTTTTCATCAGTATATTCTATGATGCTGGTGGGGGGGGATTAATTTATCCTAATTGGGGCTCATAGTTTTTCTTGAATCTGTGACTTCATGTCTTTCATTATCTTTGGAAAATTCTTGGCTATTATCTTTTTAGATATTCTGCACTATTCTATCTCTTCTCCCCTTCTGGTATTCCAATTATACTCTTCTGTGTACACTCCATCTATTTTGTTCTCCATGCTTTTGTCTGGATATTTTCTACAATTTTCTAGTTTATTCTCTCTTTAGCTGTATCCAAGTAGCTGTTAAACTCATGTATTTAGTTCTTAGTTTCAGCTTTTTAAATTTTCCACTCTCCTCTTTTCATTGGATCCATTTTCTCTCCATTATTATAACTCTAGAGAAAGCCAGGAGGCTTTATAATTGTTTCTTCTGATACCCCAAGTGTTGAAGGAATTAGTGCCACTACTAACTTTCTGTGTCTATAGTCATGGTTCGATTTAGAAGTTTAAGCATTTTGTTTTTAGAATGTGAAGAAAATGGGAAAGGCAGTAACAGCTGAGCTGAAGAAGCTCATAGAAGAGAAGGCCCGTGGACCAGAACACATATTTGATGAAGAAGGAACTTGCTTAAATAGAAAGAAAATGCTTTCATATGCAATCTTTTCCAAAGAGGAAAAGTAAGCATCAAGGTCTAAGGCACCCAAGAACAGACCACTTCACCAGTGTTGATAGAATGAAACATTAATATTGTCTGAAAAATAAGTCTTGCATTGAATTTCATGTGAAGAAATGTTTACAGAGATACAAAGGAGAAAAAAGTAGTTACCAGCCACAGTATTATAAGAAATTTTCTACTGTTTTTCATGTGCTCCTTCCTACTCATTATTAACACTTATTTAATCTTACGTTTATGACATATCCCTCTTTAACAGATCAGGAAACCAAGTTTCATGCCCCCCACACACTAAGCTAGTAAATGGTAGAGCCAGGATTTAGACCTAGACAGTTTTGTCTCCAGATCCCATGTATTGAACTATGTACTACATTATAATGTTACCTGGAGAATTTTAATTACTGATTTTAGACACAGAAGCTTTTCTCCAAGGTAGAATACAAGTAGAAGAATAGATGCATCTAGAAGACCACGAAAATCATCAGTGTGTTCAGTTTTCCTCCCAGATATGGTTCATTAAAAAAAGAGCCATCATTGGAAGCAGTCAGTGGAACAGTTTCCTGAAAGTTATGTATCATTAAATGCTCATGGAATTCCAATCTTTAGTGTGTAGATGTATAAATGAATTTCTCAGGATAAGCATTAGCAGCTTTACATACATACATAGACAAATAATTTTTAAAATAAAGTTAATTGACCTATAATACCTACTGAAAACTGCACAAACAGTAAATGTATAGTTTGGTGAGTTTTGACAAAGTAAACACATTTTGTAATTATCACCCAGATCAAAAACACCACCAATGGCATCTGTTCTGCCTCATGCCAGTCACATGTCCCACCCCTACCACACTGACTTCAGTAAACATAATCCTAACCTCTAACACCACAAGTTGTTTTTGTTTACTTTTCACCTTTATATAAATGGAATCATACTCAATGAACTCTTTGGTGTCTTGCCTCTTTTGCCCAACTTTATGTGTTGAGAGATTCATCCATGCTGTTACTTAGTAACAATAATTTGATCATTCTCATTGCTATATAATGTCCATCATATGAATATACCACAACTTATTCCATTCACAACTGTTGATGGACATCTGATTTATTTGAAGATTGGGGAAATTATGATTAGTGCTGCTATGAACATTCCTTTACATGTTTGTTGGTGAATGTACATAGATAAATTTCTGTTGGACTTTTGACTGGAAGTGGAATTGGTAGGTCATAGGGTATGTGTATTTTCAGGTTTAATAGATACTACTAAATACTTTACCAAAGAAGTTGTATCAACTTACACTCCCAATGAGAGTATATGAGGTTTTTGTTATTCTATATCCTTGGCAACACTTGGTATTATCTGCCTTTTTCACTTTAGCCACACTGGCATGTTTATACCATCACATACAGGCATGCCTTGTTTCTTTGTGCTTTGCTTTATTTTGCTTCACAGATATTGTGGTTTTTTACAAATTGAAGGTTTATGGCAACCCTGCGTCAATTCTGTTGGCACCATTTTTCCAATAGCATTTGCTCACTTTGTGTCAGTTTGGCAATTCTCACAATATTTTTTTTCTCACAATATTTCAAACTTTTCCATTATGATTTGTCATGGTGATCTGTGATCAGTGATCTTTGATGTCACTATTGTACTTTTTTGGGGTTGCCACAAACCACACCCATATAAGACAGCAACTTAATAAATGTGTGCATTCTGACTGCTCCACTGACCTCATCTGTCTCCCTTTCCTCAGGCCTCCCTACTCCCTGAGACATAACAATATTGAAATTAGGCCAGTTAATAACCTTACAATGGTCTCTAAATGTTTAAGTGAAAGAAGACCTACATGTCTCTCACTTCAAGTCAAAAGCTAGAAATTAAGCTTAGTGAGGAGGGCATGTTGAAAGCTGAGATAAGCCAAAAGCTAGGCCTGTTGCACCAAATAGTTAGCCAAGTTGTGAATGCAAAGGAAAAGTTCTTGAAGGAAATTAAAAGTGCTACTCCAGAACACATGAATGATAAGAAAGTGAAATAGCCTTATTATTGATATAGAGAGAGTTTAAGGTCAAACCAGCCACAGCATTCCCTTAAGCCAAAGCTTAGTCCAGAGCAAGGCTCAAACTCTTCAATTCTGTGAAGGCTTAGAGTGATGAGGAGGAAGCTGCAGAAAAAAAAAGTTTGCAGAGGTTGGTTCATGAAGTTTAAGGTAAGAAGCCATCTCCATAACATAAAAGTGCAATGTAACACAGCAAATGCTGATGTAGAAGCTGCAGCAGGCTATTCAGAAGATCTACCAAAGATAATTAATGAAAGTGGTTACATTAAACAAGATTTTCAGTGTAGAAGAAACAACCTTACATAGCAAGAAGGTACCATCTAGGACTTTCATAGCTGCATAGAAGTCAATGCCTGGCTTCAAACTTCAAAGAACAGGCTGACTCTCTTTTTGAGGGCTAGTGCAGCTGGTGACTTTTAGGTTGAAGCCAGTACTCATTTACCATTCCAAAAATCTTAGGGCCCTTAAGAATTATGCTAAATCTGCTTTGCCTGTGCTATATAAGTAGAACAACAATGCCTGGCTGACAGCACATCCAGGCTTGAATTACTGAATATTTTACTCAACTGAATGTTTGAGACCTACTGCTCAGAAAAAAGATTCGTCTCAAAATTTACTGCTCAAAGGGGACTTCCCTGGTGGCGCAGTGGTTAAGAATCTGCCTGCCAGTGCAGGGGACACGGGTTCAATCCCTGGTCTGGGAAGATCCCACATGCCACGGAGCAACTAAGCTCGTGTCCCACAACTACTAAAACCCGCATGCCTAGAGCCCAGAGCCTGAGCTCCGCAACAGAAGACGCCACCGAAATGAGAAGACCACACACCACAACGAAGAGTAGCCCCCGCTCACCACAACTAGAGAAAGCCCACGCACAGCAACAAAGACCCAATGCAGCCAAAAATAAATAAATTTATTTAAAAAAAATTTACTGCTCATTGACAATGCACCTGGCCACCCAAGAGCTCTGATGGAGATATACAATGAGATTATTGTTGTTTTCATGCCTGCTAACACAACATCCTTTCTGTAGCCCATGGGTCGAGTAATTTCAACTTTCAAGCTTATTATTTTAAGTACTTTGTAAAGCTGTTGCTGCCATAGTGATTCCTTCAATGGATCTGAGCAAAGTAATTTGAAAACCTTCTGGAAAGGATTCACCATTCTAGATACATTAAGAACATTCATGATTCATGGCAAGAGGTCAAAAGATTAACAGAAGTGTGGAAGAGGTTTACTCTAACCTTCATGGATGACTTTGAGAGGTTCAAGACTTCAGTGGAGGAAGTAACTGCAGATGTGGTAGAAATAGCAAGAGAACTAGAACTAGAAGTGGAGCCTGAAGGTGACTGAATTGCTGTAATCTCATGATAAACTTTAACGGATGAGCAAAGAAAGTGGTTTCTTCAGATGGAATCTATTCTTGATGAAGATCCTGTGAAGATTGTTGAAGTGACAACAGAGGATTTAGAACATTACATAAACTTAGTTGATAAAGCAGTGGTTGGGTTTAAGAAGATTGACTCAAACTTTGAAAGAAGTTTTACTGTGGGTAAAATGCTATCAAACAGCATTGCATGCTGCAGAAAACCAATCACTTGTGAAAGGATGAGTTAATTCATGCAGCAAATTTCATTGTCTTATTTTAAGAAATTGCCAGAGCCACCCCAGCCGTCAGCAACCACCACCCTGATCAGTCAGCAGCCATCAGCATCAACACAAGACCATCCATCAACAAAAAGATTACAACTTACTGAAGGCTCAGATGACGGTTAGCATTTTTTAGCAATGAAATATTTTTAAATTAAGGTGTATTTTTTTTTAGACAATGCTATTGCACACTTAATAGACTGTAGTATACAGCACAGTATAGTATAGTAAACATAACTTTTGTATGCACTGGGAAATCAAAAAATTCAAGTGATTCATTTTATTGAGATATTTGCTTAATATTGTTGTGGTTTGGAATCAAACCCGCAATATCTCTGAGGTATGCCTATATTCGTTTTAATTTGTTTCCTTCTAATAATGAAATTAAGCACTTTTTTATATTTGTTAGTCATTTGGATATCTTCTTTCATAAAGTTTCTCTAAGACTTTTGCATGTTTTTCTTTTGAGTTGCCTGTCTTAAGTTTTTTTATCAGATATATTGACAAGTATCTTTTCCCATTCCAAGTCTTTCCACTTTCATAATAGTGCCTTTATATGTATTGACTCTTCTTAATTTCAGTGTAGTCTTCTTTTTCATAGATTATGCTTTTCTGATGAATGTTCCATCTGGTTTTGACTATTTTCTCCATCTTTCCTCAGTATTCTTAAAACTATTCATCATAGTTTTTTTTAATGTCCTTGTTTTATAACTCCAGTACCTCAATCATCTGTACATATGTTTTTATTGTTTTTCTCTGTTTCTAGTCATTTGATTCTGTTAGTGTGCTTGATAGTTTCTGAAGAATTGGTGAGGCTCTGAATAATATCTTTCTATAGACGAGATTTATTCTGTTCTCTGGCAGGTAGAGTAGGGCCTGGTCACCTAATCTGCTCAGGTAATGGTATAAATTCAGGCCTGTTTTTATTTTGGTAAGTCTCCTTCTATATCTACTTTACTCTGGCTTTTAAGATGTAGCCCTTAATGGATTCCAGCTGAAAGCTTGGAGTGTTCACCAGGGCCTCTCCGCCTTGGTGGCTTCTAAATCTTTACCTTTACCTCCTCAGCCCAAAATTCCAATGAGATTGCCAAAATTTCACTCTGATTTTTAAAGTCTTTCTGTTTAATGTCTTAGACTCCTTAATAACATTATATTTGATATACTGTAGCAGCAAATAAAGATATTAAAAACATTAGAAATATAGCAATATTAAATGAAGAATTTTGAGATTGATAAGAGATTTTGACTATAGTGTAATGAAAAGAATCGCTTATAGTTGTAGTTAAGCAACAAAATAAATACAGCTATTAGTCTTGCATGCTGGTATGGCAGCTGACACAATACAATCTAACAAAATTGTTTTGAATGAAGTTAAAGACAACTAAGCACTACTAGATCCATCTTATGGAAAAAAAACGAAGAAACGTTTTGGCCAACCCAGTACATTCAGGCAATGGAATACTGTTTAGTGCTAAAAAAAGAAATGAGCTATCAAGCTATGAAAAGACATGGAGGAAACTTAAATGCATATTATTAAGGGAAAGAAGCCAATCTGAGAAGGCTGTATACTGTATGATTTCAACTATATGACATTCTAGAAAAGGCAAAACTGTGGAAATAGTAAAAAGATCAAATGTTGCCAGAGGTTGGTGGGGAGGGATGAATAGGCAGAGCACTGGGGGTGTTTAGGGCAGTGAAACTCTCTTACATTATACTGTAATGGTGGACACATGTCATTATATATTTGTCAGAATCCACAGAATGTCCTAACACCACGAGTGAATGTTACTGTAAACTATGAACTTTGGGGGTAATGATGTTGTTAACATAGTTTCATCAGTTGTAATAACAGTACCCACTGGTAAAGGATTTTGTGGGAGGTTGTGTGTGGGAGGGATAGGGGGTATATGGGAAAACACTGTAGTCAATTTTGCTGTAAACCTAAAGCTGCTGTAAAAAAAAAAAAACAGTTATTTAATAATTTTTAAAAGTACAAAATATTGCTGTGAAAACTTAATGAAAATATAAATATATGGTGAGATATGCCATAAATATATGGTGAGATATGCCATGTTTACAAATCAGAAAATTCATTGTTAATGTCAATTCACCCGAATTGTTTTGTATATTTAATGCACCCTTAAACAAAATCATGGCATCCTTTTCTGTAGAAAGTAACAAACTGATCATAAACTTGTATGAAATGCAAAAGACCTAGAAGGTGAAAACAGTGTTATAAGAGAACAACGATGGAAGACATACACTACCTGAGTTCAAGACTTACTATAAAGCTATAGTAATTAAGAGAATGGTGTTGGCATAAGGATAGAAATATAAATCAATGGACAAATTAGAGAGTATATATAGAGTCCACTGGTTTTCAGCAAAGATGCCAAGGTAATTTAATGGGGAAGAGAGAGTTGTTTCAACAACTGTTGCTGGAATAACCAGAGGGGAAAAGTGAACCTCAACTCTTACACCATACACAAAAATAACTTGAAATGGATCACAGACAAAATACAAAGACTAAAAATTAAAAACATCTATAAGAAAATGGTACAACCCTGTGTATAGAAAATTCATGCAGCTAATTAAATGGGCTTACTGAAATTTGTGTCAAGGTTTTCTTAACAAAAATTCTGATTTTAAATGTCACATTCAAAAAAGTGGAGTCAGGGTCAAATGGGAGCAAAAGACAGTCTCATGACTCAGAATATTCTGTAACCATAATCAGCATCATTTATCATCATTGCCTCAGTTTAGTAAATGCATAGTAAATATTGCTACTATAGTGATATAATGTAGAGTAGTGGCAGAATTAATTTTTTAATATCTTTATTTTTTATAGTTCTATATCAGTAACAAAGTTTTAATCAGTTTCTTTTATACATTGTTTCATTTTCAAGAAGGCAAGTATATGTGCTAGAGTGGCTTTTGTATATTTTGTACATTTATATATGTTGAATACTTATAGTTCATACATTTGGATTTATTGTAAATGGATTTCTATTAAGTTTTTTAAAATTTATTTATTTTTGGCTGCATTGGGTCTTTTGTTGCTGTGCGCGGGCTTTCTCTAGTTGTGGCGAGTGGGGGCTACTCTTCATTGCAGTGCACGGGCTTCTCATTGCAGTAGCTTCTCTTGTTGTGGAGCACGGGCTCTAGGTGCACAGGCTTCAGTAGTTGTGGCACATGGGCTTAGTTGCTCCATGGCATGTGGAATCTTCCCAGACCAGGGCTCGAACCTGTGTCCCCTGCATTGGCAGGTGGATTCTTAACCACTGTGCCACCAGGGAAGCCCTCTAATAAGTGTTAAGGGTCTATGTTTATTGTATATCATGAACTTTCGGTCATATAAATAATTGACTATACACAGGGTTTCTTGGGTACTTGGTTTTATCATTTTCATTCCACATCCTCCCCATTGTTAGATTAAAACATATCAGTTATGAAATGTTAAATTAGAAGAATTAAAACCATTGATTGCACGTCTCAGCATAATCACGTTTATTTTATTTATTTATTTCAGTAATGATGATATCATGTTGATTTCTGTGGAAAGTCCTAATTTGACAACTTCAATTACATCAGATCCAACAGGTATCTTAAAATATGACCTATCAAATCAGTAAGCCTCAAATCAGTATTTGTTTAAAATAGAGAATTGAATATTATCTTTTAATAAAATAAAAGTTTTAATTCTACTCTCAAAAATGTTTATATCTGTGATTAATATTACCTGAATAAATCAGTGATTACTTAATAAAATTGAGGTTTCTTATTAACCTTGTGTTTATCAATTTATGGCCTTTTGTTTCTTTACTGTGTTTAATGGCTTTGTAAATTATAAAATTACTTACCTTTCATATCCGTTATTTGTACTTATTTACTCGGGTCTTGTTGCTGATAGTGATGGTTTATTTTTTGTTTGTCTTTTGTTTTATCGAGTTATAGTCTACTAGTTTGGCTAATCTTTAGTATCTTTGATTTTTTTAAACTTATTAAATAATACTTCTGTTACTCTTTAGAGTTTCTCATTACACTTAATGTAAAAATCTTTAACCTTAGATTTCCAATAAATTTCCTTTCCCTTAAAGTAGCTATCTTTTTTGGCTCATAATTTCTCCTTCAAAATTCCCCATTTCCTTTTCATTTTTACTATATATTAGAGAGTTTAATTTGCATCTTAATTTCAGAAAGCTTTGTCTGCACTTATATAGCTACTTAATTGCCACCATGATTTGGGCTGTTAACATTGTAAATCAAATAGTTAAGGGATATTAAGCATTTATCTCAGGCTTTTACTGGTTCTGTGAAGAATCCTCCTCAGCCATCTCAGGTGGTCTAGTCTAAAGATACTATGAATAAAAAATGTGTAAATTTCCAAGTTATTTCCTCAAATGCTATAGTAGTTAACAGATAGCTACTCAAAAAAGAGTTACTAATATAGCTGTAAAGTTACAGAATGAAAAAATCTTTTGAACCAAGGTTAGAGTTTGCTTTTTTTAGACTGGTTCATTGGTCTTTGGAATAAGTAAAGTCGATTGAGTTACATTTTTTATGATTATATAATGGTTAATTAGCATCCCCATTATTATTGTTTCAGCATTCACATATTATAAAGTCCATAAATATTTAATAGTTAATAAACTTGTCAGATGTTCATATTTTAATAATTTTCTTTCAGATACTGGAAAAATTACATCAGGAAATTCTAACAATTCACCTGATGCTGAAACTGAAGCTATGGTACGTACTAAATATTGTCTCTGAATATTGTTTATTTGAATATGTTAGTTCTAGGAACTTTAGTGTTGCTACATGTTGGATGACTCATCTTTGTCATTCATTCTTTGGGAGATTCATTCTCTGAGAAATTAATGTCTCCTAGTTAGTGTGACCAGGTTCCAGTCCAGCTTAAACATTAAAAGCAAACAGCTAATGATGAACATATTTCACAACCATATTTATTACCAAATTAACTCATTTAGACTCTGCTTAGTTATATTCACTGAAACCATATAGTATTTCACGAGCTTCTCTTTCGTAGTAGAGTTAAATTAAGCTGTAAGACTTATAGAATGTTCAATCTCTAGCTTCTAAATGGTAATTTTAAATGATATGTGTTTTATATTTAAAAAACATTTTCTGTTGAGGCAAAATCCTTTTTAACAACTTTTCAGGCTAAAGAGAAGAAGAAACTTGATTCTGTGATTGATCTAACGAAAGAAGGCCTGTCAAGCTGCAACACAGGTAAAGGATTTGTCTTTTTCAAGGAAGAGGGAAGGGTAACAACTCAAAATACATTTGACCCATTTATGAAGTTTTTTTGTGTGTGTTAGTGTGTGTATTTAGTAGCTCTGTGCAGTTTTATCACGTGTGTAGATTTATGTAACTGCCACCACACTCAAATTATACAGCTGTTCTATCACTACAAGGTTCCCTCATGCTACCCCTCTATAGGATTTTTTTAGAGTTTGCTCCCAGCCCCTAAACCCTGGCAACCACTAATCTGTCCCTCACTATTATAATTATATGTTGTTTCATGGATGTTATATAAATGTGATATAATATGTATCCTTCTGATACTGGCTTCTTTCCCTTAGCTTAATTTCCCCCAAGGGTCATCCAAGTTGTTTAGTAACTATTCCTTTTTATTGCTGAGTAGCATTCCATGGTGTGGATGTGTAATAGTTTATCCATTCACTCACTGAAAGACATCTGGGTTGCTTGGGACTATTAGAAATCTCTTTTCTACCTGTGAGACACACCTTTTTTCCTTAACCATAGCAATACTGGCTGTGAGAGGATGCTAGGGCATAACATGAAAATGCAGAGGGAGAGTGACAGCAGTGCCCTCTTTCTCAGATTTAAACAAAAAGAAGTAAAATAGAGTCTTCTGGGGCTGGTAATCAGTCATAAGGTTTCATCTCTTAATTGCACTTGAATGTTTATGGTACTCTTTTGATGAAATATTTGATTCCACTTATTAGCATTAGTAAATTAATATTAAAAAATGGAGATTACTACAGGAACTATATAGTCCAGTTCATTCTCCGATCTCAACTGTGGATCCAAACAAAGGTTGGAACCATTGGAATCTTTAGGCATCCCATGATAGAATCAAAAAACCCTTCAGTTTCCAATTTCATGAAGATTAGAATGAATTAAAAAATGAAATTGGAGTCCATAAGGAAGTATCATTAATGATTAACAATTTTAACATTAATTTTAATGATTAAGATTACTAAATATTTTTTAAACTACACGATACAGGATTCGAGTTGCAGTAAAATGAAAACACAGATTCATTCAGTGCTTGATAAAATAAGTTATACCTGTAATGGGGTTGAGGGGGGCTTCACTTTGAAATCGAGCAGTTGGAAAGATAGATCATGCCAATTCATGATCCTAACTCATGATAATGTGAATGTGAATCTGTCTTGTAAAATGTTCAGTTCTGAATAAGGGTATAGTTAGTTAGTCAGATGAAACTTGGACCGTTTCTCATATTCCCAGGCTTGATGAATGGTATCACCAACTCATCCAGTTTCTCAAGCCAGAAGTAAGAGTCACTTTTGACTCATAGATATGCCTCATTCCACTATGTAGTCAGCTTTCAAGCTCATCAGTTGTCTCCCAAAAAGCTAACAGATGTAGTCCATTTATTTCCTTATTTCAGAATTCTATCATCTTTAGTCTATTGCCATAACTTAATAACTAATATTGCTGCCCTACCTTACTGCTTTTAATGAATCTTCTAAGTTGCCACTAAAATATTATTTCCTGTATACAAATCTGGTTATGTTTTTGTCTTTAGGATAAAATCCAAATTCTTTAACAAGATATACAAAATTCTTAATGACTTAGACCCTGAAAATGTTTCTAGGTTTATCTTCGACAGATTCCTTACCTCTTCCTTGATGGCTTCTCAGTAGGTAGTGCTTCTTCTCTCCTTGCCATCACCACATATCCTGTTCTGTTTGCCAGGAATGCTCTCCCCTCTGTACCTCCCCAGGCTTGTCTGATGACCCCACTTCTCATCCTTCAATGTTCAGTTTAGACACTTGTGACAAACTGTTCTGGCAGAAATTGTCATCTTTGCTCTCCTTACCCTTGGTATTTTGTGCATGCCTATATTATACCTTTATTTCATTGTTTCTTTACATATCTGTTTTCCTAAAAGGACTTGAAATTCGTTTCAGCAGCATTAATGTTTTTATTAATCTGTACGTTTTCATCTTTTTAGCACAGTGCTTGGCACACGGCATACGTTCCAAAAAAAAAGGTTGAATTAATGCAGATTTTCCACTAAATAGTTTTAAAAGAAATGTAAGTTTATATACTGTGAATGGGAGTGTAAATTAATCTTTCTGGAAGACATTCTGTCAATATCAAAACTTTACAAATATGCAAGCCTTGTGACTCAATTCTTTGAATAGTTACCTGAAGAAAATAAAGTATAGGGGAAATATGAAAATGTTCATTGCAGTGCTATTCATGAAATATAAAACTTTGGAAACCCTTAAATTTCTAGGAATAAGGAATTAATTACAAAAATTAGATTTATATGGTACAACCATATTCAACCATTAAAAATAATGTTGAGGAAGTATATGTATTGATGTAAACATGTTAATATAATGAGAAAAAAGTTATAAAAGTATATATGTAGAGTCATGGTGGAGTAAATGGGCTCAGACTTAACTTTTCTTCAGTAAACAAGTAGAAAACTAAACAAGATATAAGAAACAAGATACAAGAAAATAATTTTTAGATATTGCAGTACAGGACTGCAGTCCTTTAGAGAAGGGAAATGCATGAGATGAGCCCTATGGGCTGCACCAGCTTTCTTCCTAGATTGTGGTGCACTGATGGAGATCCCAAGCAGAGAATGGCTGTCTTGCTGAGGTAAAGAGAGATTGGCATTCAGAGAGGCTGAGGCAACTGGAATGAGGGGAAGAGTACTATCAGATGAGGAAGCCACTTGGAGAAAGAGCTCTAAGAGGTTAGCATAGGAGTCCTTTTGAGTCTTTGCTGAAATATTAAGTCACACATGCAGAGTGAAATTGCATGAGTCTGGGCAGAGAATGACCAAGGACCTTTACACTAAACAATTTTCAGAGCTCAAACAGCAGTGGGAAATGTTTCAGGTCTGACCAGCCATCGTGGTAGATTCTTACTGAATATACAGGTGTAAACTCATCTTGGAGCAAAGGCAACTCTAGCATTGCCCTAATAAAACTGAACTCAGAATTCAACTCACAACCATGTAAAATTCATAATATCCATCATCCAATTTTAAAAAGTCACTCAAGATGTGAGGAAGAAAAATGGAATCCATACCAGGAGAAAAATCAGTCAAAAGAAGCAAACCTAGAAATGACAGATGACAGAATTAACAGACAAGGACCATAAAAGAACTGATAGAAGTACAGTCAGAGATTTAAAGGAAAACATGAACATAATAAGAGAAATAAAAGAGAACCAAATGAAATAAAAATACTTGAAGTTCAGTGGATGGAATAAATAGCTTATTAAACACCAGAGAAAGAAAAACAAATTGGTATACTGGAAGAAATAGTATCTGACCGTATAATTTGGAAAGAAACTACACAAATTAAAGAAAGAATACGAAAAGAAAAGAAAAAAGACTGGGAAAAAGGAATCAGACCTTTAGTAAACTGTGGGACAATATCAAGTGGTCTAACATACATGTATGGTCAAAAGTTTTACAGATTTAATGAAAAGTACAAGCCCATCATAACCAAGAACTTCAATACTCTGCAGGCAGGATAAATACAAAGGAAACCATGTCAAGGAACATGATAATCAGTTCCTGAAAACCAGTGATTAACAGCAACAACTTCAGAGCAATCAGAAAGACACCATATATATAGGATATATAGGGAAGAAAAAAGAATGCACAGTTTTCTCAATTGGAACTATGCAAAACAAATCAAATGGCATTATTAAAAGGCTGGGGGAAAATAATTGTCAAACTAGAATTCTATATCCAGCTAATATAACTTATAAACATGAAAGCAAAATTAAGACTTCTGTTTATTAAGATAAACAAAAGTTGTTGCCAGCAGACATTCACTGTCAAAAATAAAGGAAGTTCTTCAAGCAAAGGGAAAATATAAGATGGAAAGTGGATCTACACAGAGGAATGTAACAGTATGTTTTGGAGTTTATAATTTATGTAGAAGCTAATGTATGCCAACAGTAGTGTGAAAGATGGTCAGAGGAATGGAAGTATGCTGGCTGTAAGGGTGTTACATTATGAGTAGTATAATGTTATTTGAGGATAGACTATACATTATTAAAGATACTTGGGGCTTCCCTGGTGGCGCAGTGGTTGAGAGTCCACCTGCCAATGCAGGGGACACAGGTTTGTGCCCCGGTCTGGGGGGATCCCACATGCCACAGAGCGGCTAGGCCTGTGAGCCATGGCCGCTGGGCCTGCGCGTCCAGAGCCTGTGGTCCGCAATGGGAGAGGCCACAACAGTGAGAGGCCCACATACCGCAAAAAAAAAAAAAAAAGATACTAGATACAAACATACGGCAGTGCCTAGAGCAATATGTTTTTAAGTGCAAGTATGGCTGATAGACCAATAGTGGAGGTAAAATGGAATTTTTAAAATACTCTATCCAAGAGAAGGTGCAAAGAACAAATGACACTAAATAGAGAACAAATTACAGGATGGTAGATTTAAACCCAACCATATTGATACTTAGAATAAGTATAGAGGGTCTAAACACTCCATTAAAAAGCACACATTGTTGGACTGGATAATAAAACAAGACCCAACTATGTGACAACTACATGATGTACGTTAAATATAAATATATGGATAGGTTAAAATTAAAAGGATGTAAGAAGATCAGCCATGCAAAAACATACAAACAGGGCTTCCCTGGTGGCGCAGTGGTTGGGAGTCCGCCTGCCAATGCAGGGGACACGGGTTTGTGCCCCGGTCTGGGAAGATCCCACACGCCGCAGAGTGGCTGGGCCTGTGAGCCATGGCCGCTGAGCCTGCGCGTCGGAGCCTGTGCTCCGCAGTGGGAGGGGCCATAACAGTGAGGGGCCTGCATACCGCAAAAAAACCCAAAAAAACAAAAAAAACATACAAACACTAATCATAAGAAAGCTAGAGTAACTGTATTATTATCAGATAGACTTCAGAACAAGGAATATTACCAGGGATAAAGAAGGCTGTTTCGTAACAGTAAAGCAATAATTTCATCAGAAAGACACACTAAACCTACGTTTATGCATATAATAGTAGAACTTCAAAATTCCTGATATAAAAACTGATCAGACTGAAATTATAAGTAGACAATTATAATTGGAGGTTCCAACACTCCCTTCTCAGTAATCGATATAATATGTAGTCAGTAAAGTTTTGGAAGCCTGGGCAATACTATCAACCAACTTAACCTGCTTGACATTTATAGAACACTCAAACCCAGCCACAGAAGAATACACATTCATTTTAAGTGCATATGAAACATATCAGGTTCTGGACCATAAAACTAGTCTCAGTATATGTAAAAGTTTAGAGAACATACTCTGTATGATTACAGATACAATTAAATTAGTAATAACAGAAAGCTAGTTGGGAAATCCCTAGATATTTGGAAGCTAAAGATTACATTTCTAGATAACCCATGAGTCAAAGAAGAAATCAAAAGGAAAGTTTAAAAATATTTTGAACTAAATGAAAATGAAAACACAGCATATCAAAATCTGAGGAATGCAGCTAAAGCAGTGCTTAGAAGGAAATTGCTAGCATTAAATGTTTATAGTAGGAAAAATGGAAAGTCTAAAATGAATAATCTAAGATTCTGCATTAAGATGCTAGTATAAAAAGAGCAAATTAAACCCAAAGAAAGTAGATGACACTTCACTAGAGAAGATATGGGGATGGCAAATAAACACAAGACATCCTCAACATTGTTATTCATTAGGGAAGTTAAGACCACAATGAGATACCACAACACATCCACTAAAATGGCTAAAATGAAAACAACTGAAAATATACAAGTGTTGGTGAGGATGTGTAGTGACCTGGAATTTTTCATGTTTTGCTGGTAGGAGTGTAAAATGGTGAAACCACTTTGGAAGTGGTCTGGCAGTTTCTCAAAACAGTAGCTATACTCTTATCAAATGACACTATTATTCCACCTTTAGGTATTTATCCAAGACAAATGAAAACCTACATCTACCCAAAGACTTTTACACAAATGTTCATAGCAACTTTATTCATAATAGCACTGAACTATAAACAGTCCAAATGTCCATCAATAGATAAATAGGTTGTGGCATATCTATCTCTACAGCTAAGTACTAGTCAACAATAAAAATGAACAAAATATTATTATATGCAACAACATTGATGAATCTCAGAAACAAAATGTTGGGCAAAAGAATTGTACGTACTGTGTGATTTGCTTTATGTCAAATTCTAGAAAAGGCCAATCTCATCTTTAGTGACAACAGACCTGTGGTTTCATGGGGCCAGCGGTGAGAGAGGGATTGAGAATGTTACCAAGACCAAGTTCATACTGCTCGCTGCACAACAGGCCAATAAATCAAGAGATGAGTTGTTGGGTCAAGGAATGGTGACAGCAGACCGAGAAGATGGTGGACTAGTGTCCCAAAGAACCATCTTCTCCGAATTAGGATTCAGGCTTCTTTTATACTAAAAGAGGAAGGGCGTGTGGTTGGTTGCTGCAAACTTCTTGGGGCTGGAATCCTTTGTTCTTGGCAGCTAGCTGTCCAGTAGGTCATTTCACAATGTTGCTATAAACCTCCAACAAGACAAATGTTATTCTCTGTTCTACACCTTTTTACCTCTATTTAAATGGATAAGTGTTATATCTTTTAAGGCCAGGACCTTGAGAAAGAGCTATCCTGTATATTTCAGGCTACCGGCAACATTTTTAACTTGTAGCAAAATCAACAGAATACAAAGGTTAAAGTAAAAGAAACAGATCCAATGTGGAGTCAGATTTGTTCTTCCATATTACCAGAAGGGACACTATTTGGGGTAATAAAAACATTCTGTCTTGATTTTGGTGGTGGTTTCACAACTGTACATTTGTCAAAACCCAATGAATGGCACAGTTAAAATGGGTACATTTGGGGGACTTCCCTGGTGGTCTAGTGGTTAAGACTTCACCTTCCAATGCAGGGGTTGTGGGTTCGATCTCTGGTTGGGAAGCTAAGATCCCACATGCCTTGTGGCCAAAAATCCAAAACATAAAACAGAAGCAATATTGTAACAAATTCAATAAAGACTTTAAAAATGGTCCACATCATGGAAGCAACCTAAGTGTCCATCGACAGATGAATGGATAAAGAAGATGTGGCACATATATACAATGGAATATTACTCAGCCATAAAAAGAAACGAAATTGAGTTATTTGTAGTGAGGTGGATGGACCTAGAGTCTCATACAGAGTGAAGTAAGTCAGAAAGAGAAATACAAATACTGTATGCTACCACATATATATGGAATCTAAAAAAAACAAAAAATCGTTCTGAAGAAATTAGGGGCAAGATAGGAATAAAGACACAGACGTAGAGAATGAACTTGAGGACATGCGGAGGGGGAAGGGTACGCTGGGACAAAGTGAGAGAGTGGCATGGACATATATACACTACCAAATGTAAAATAGCTAGCTAGTGGGAAGCAGCCACATAGCACAGGGAGATCAGCTCGGTGTTTTGTGTCCACCTAGAGGGCTGGGATAGGGAGGGTGGGAGGGAGACACAAGAGGGAGGAGATATGGGGATATATGTATATGTATAGCTGACTCACTTTGTTATACAGCAGAAACAAACACACCATTGTAAAGCAATTATACTCCAATAAAGATGTTAAAAAAAAAAAAAGGTCCACACCAAAAAAATCTAAAAAACTAAAATGGGTACATTTTATTGTATGTAGGTTATATCTGAATAGTTAATTTTTAAATACAAACTTTAAAAATCATGTCTATCATATAAATATTTACATAAGTGAATGTGCATCTACATGTGCATATACATGCAGCAAAGGATCTGAAAGGTCAAACACCAAAGGGGTAAGTTGAGACCAGAGGCCACAATTCTCACCTAGCAGTTTAATGAGGAGGAACCTTAAAATTAATCGGGTACTGGCTCCTGTTGCTTTGAGAATACAAAGTGCTAAAGTAACCATTACTGGGACTTCCCTGGTGGCGCAGTGGTTAAGAATCCACCTGCCAATGCTGGGGACATGGGTTCTATCCCTGGTCCGGGAAGATCCCACATTGCCATGGAGCAACTAAGCCTGTGCACCACAACTACTGAGCCTGCGTTCTAGAGCCCGTGTGTCGCAACTACTGAACCCACGTGCTGCAGCTACTGAAGCTTGCGCACCTAGAGCCTGTGCCTCACAACAAGAGAAGCCACCGTAATGAGAAGCCCACGCACCACAACAAAGAGTAGCCCCCACTTGCCGCAACTAGAGAAAGCCTGCGCGCAGTAGCCAAGACCCAACACAGCCAAAAAACATAAAATAAATTTTAAAAAAGTAACCGTTACTCATTTTTATATAGATAAGGATAAAAGCTGCAGAGTATTTACAAGACATTGACATTGGTGACACAAAGGATCTAAACATAAACTGGTTTGGGATAAAAGTCCTGTTTTGTCTCTTATCATAAAGTTGAGTTTCTGTCTTAGCCTGTTTTAATTTGCCAAGGGCTTGTTGACTTACTACCTTGAAAGAAGGAATGTTAGTTATGGGAAGTTTATATCTATTAGAATTTTTTTTGTATGAAACTGTTCACTTGAAAATTTAAAGGAGGTTATTTGTGTCAGCTCTTGTGCATTGATTAACCTGCAGATTATGATTTCACAAATCTAGTTCTAATTAACAAACCAGTTAAAAAGGGTGTATAGATTCTCTTACAATTTGTAATTTTTAAAATTTATTTCTTATACAGCAGGTTCTTATTAGTTATGTTTTATACATATTAGTGTATATATGTCAATCCCAATCTCTCAGTTCATCCCACCCACCCCCCCACTTTCCCCCTTGGTGTCCATAGGTTTGTTCTCTACATCTGTGTCTCTATTTCTGTCTTGCAAACAGGTTCATTTGCACCATTTTTCTAGATTCCACATATATGCATTAATATATGATATTGGTTTTTCTCTTTCTGACTTACTTCACTCTGTATGACAGTCTCTGGGTCCATCCATGTCTCTACAAATGACCCAATTTCATTCCTTTTTATGGCTGAGTAATATTCCATTGTATATATGTGCCACATCTTTATCCATTCATCTGTTGATGGACACTTAGGTTGCTTCCATATCCTGGCTATAGTAAATAGAGCTGCAATGGACATTGTGGTACATGACTCTTTTTGAATTACGGTTTTCTCAGGGTATATGTCCAGTAGTGGGATTGATGGGTCATATGGTAGTTCTATTTTTAGTTTTTTAAGGAACCTCCATACTGTTCTCCATAGTGGCTCTATCAATTTACATTCCCACCAACAGTGCAAGAGGGTTCCCTTTTCTCCACACCCTCCCCAGCACTTGTTGTTTGTGGATTTTCTGATGATGCCCATTCTAACTGGTGGAGGTGATACCTCACTGTAGTTTTAATTTGCATTTCTCTAATGATTAGTGATGTTGAGCAGCTTTTCATGTGCCTCTTGGCCATCTGTATGTCTTCTTTGGAGAGATGTCTATTTAGGTCTTCTGCCCTTATTTATTTATTTATTTATTTTTTGCGGTACGCAGGCCTTTCACTGTTGTGGCCTTTCCCATTGTGGAGCACAGGCTCCGGATGTGCAGGCTCAGTGGCCATGGCTCATGGGCCCAGCCGCTCCACAGCATGTGGGATCTTCCCCGACCGGGGCACGAACCCATGTCCCCTGCATCGGCAGGCAGACTCTCAACCACTGCGCCACTAGGGAAGCCCCTGCCCATTTTTTTTATTGGGTTGTTTGTTTTTTTAACATTGAGCTGCATGAGCTGTTTATATATTTTGGAGATTAATCCTTCATCCATTGGTTCATTTTCAAATATTTTCTCCTATTCTGAGGGTTGTCTTTTCGTTTTGTTATAGTCCCCTTTGCTGTGCAAAAGCTTTTAAGTTTCATTAGGTCCCATTTATTTATGTTTGTTTTTATTTCCATTACTCTAGGAAGTGGGTCAGAAAAGATCTTGCTGTGATTTATGTCAAAGAGTGTTCTTCCTATGTTTTCCTCTAAGATTTTTGTATTGTCCAGTCCTAAATTTAGGTCTTTAATCCATTTTGAGTTTATTTTTGTGTATGGTGTTAGGGAATGTTCTAATTTCATTCTTTAACATGTAGCTGTCCAGTTTTCCCAGCACCACTTATTGAAGAGGCTGTCTTTTCTCAATTGTATATCCTTGCCTCCTTTGTCATAGATTAGTTGACCATAGGTGCATGGGTTTATCTCTGAGCTTTCTATCCTATTCCATTGAACTATATTTCTGTGTTTGTGCCAGTACCATATTGTCTTGATTACTGAGGCTTTGTAGTATAATCTGAAGTCAGGGAGTCTGATTCCTCCTGCTCCATTTTATTCCCTTAAGACTGCTTTGGCTATTCAGGGTCCTTTGTGTCTCCATACACATTTTAAGATTTTTTGTTCTAGTTCTGTAAAAAATGTCACTGGTAATTTGATAGGGATTGCATTGATTCTGTAGATTGCTTTGAGTAGTATAGTCATTTTCACACTGATTCTTCCAATCCAAGCACATGGTATAGCTCTCCATCTGTTTGTGTTATCCTAGATTTCTTTCATCAGTGTCTTATAGTTTTCTGAGTACAGGTCTTTTACCTCCTTAGGTAGGTTTATTCCTAGGTATTTTATTCTTTTTGTTGCAATGGTAAATGGGATTGTTTCCTTAATTTCTCTTTCTGATCTCTTGTTGTTAGTATATAGGAATGCAAGAGATTTCTTTGCATTAGTTTTGTATCCTGCAACTTTACCGAATTCATTGGTTAGCTCTAGTAGTTTTCTGGTGGCATTGTTAGGATTCTCTATGTTAGTATCATGTTATCTGCAAGCAGTGACAGTTTTACTTTTTTCTTCCAATTTGTATTCCTTTTATTTCTTTTTCTTCTCTGATTGCTGTGTCTAGGACTTCCAAAACTATGTTGAATAATAGTGGCAAGAGTGGACATACATTTCTTGTTCCTCATCTTAGAGGAAATGCTTTCAGTTTTTCACCCTTGAGAATGATGTTTGCTGTGGGTTTGTTGTATATGGCCTTTATTATGTTGAGTTTCCCTCTATGTCCACTTTCTGGAGAGTTTTTATCATAAATGGGTGTTGAATTTTGTCAAAAGCTTTTTCTGCATCTATTGAGATCATATGGCTTTTATTCAATTTGTTAATATGTTATATCACACTGATTGATATGCCTATATTGAAAAATCCTTGCATCCCTGCGATAAATCCCACTTGATTATGGTGTATGATCCTTTTAACTTGTTGTTGGATTCTGTTTGCTGGTATTTTGTTGTGGATTTTTGCATCTATATTCATCAGTGATATTGGTCTGTAATTTTCTTTTTTTGTAGTATCTCTGGTTTTGGTATCAGGGTGATGGTGGCCTTGTAGAATGAGTTTGGGAGTGTTCACTCGCCTGCAGTTTTTTGGAAGAGTTTGAGAAGGATGGGTCTTAGCTCTTCTCTAAATGTTTGATAGAATTCACCTGTGAAGCCTTCTGGTCCTGGACAGTCCTGGACTTTGGTTTGTTGGAAGAATTTGTGTGTGTGTGTGTGTGTGTGTTACACGGGCCTCTCACTCTTGTGGCCTCTCCCATTGCAGAGCTCCGGATGTGCAGGCTCAGCAGCCATGGCTCACGGGCCTAGCTGCTCCGCAGCATGTGGGATCTTCCCAGACCGGGGCACGAACCCGTGTCCCCTGCATCGGCAGGCGGACTCAACCACTGCACCACCAGGGGAGCCCTGTTGGAAGAGTTTTAATCACAGTTTCAATTTCATTACTTGTGATTGGTCTGTTCATATTTTCTATTTCTTCCTGGTTTGGTCATGGAAGGTTATATCTTTCTAAGAATTTGTCCATTTCTTCCATGTTGTCCATTTTATTGGCATAGAGTTGCTTGTAGTAGTCACTTATGATGCTTTATATTTCTGCGATGTCTGTTGTAACTTCTCCTTTTTCATTTCTAATTTTATTGATTTGAGTCCTCTCCCTCTTTTTCTTGTTGAGTCTGGCTAAAGGTTTATCAATTTTATTTATCTTCTCAAAGAACCAGCTTTTAGTTTTATTGATCTTTGCTATTGTTTTCTTTGTTTCTATTTCATTTATTTCTGCTCTGATCTTTATGTTTTCTTTCCTTCTACTAATTTTGTGCTTTGTTTGTTCTTCTTTCTGTAGTTCCTTTAGGTGTAAGGTTAGATTGTTTGAGATTTTTCTTGTTTCTTGAGGAAGGATTGCACTGCTATAAACTTCCCTCTTAGAACTGCTTTTGCTGCATCCCATAGGTTTTGGATCGTCATGTTTTCATTGTTATTTGTCTCTAGGTATTTTTTGATTTCCTCTTTGATTTCTTCAGTGATCTCTTGGTTATTTAGTAACATATTGTTTTTCCTCCATGTGTTTGTGTTTTTTTACATTTTTCCCTGTAATTTATTTCTAATCTCAAAGCATTGTGGTTGGAAAAGATGTTTGATATGATTTCAATTTCCTTAAATTTACCAAGCCTTGATTTGTGACCCAAGATGTGATCTATCCTGGAGAATGTTCCGTGTGCACTTGAGAAGAACGTGTAATCTGCTGTTTTTGGATGGAATGTCCTATAAATATCAACTAAATCTATCTGGTCTAATGTGTCATTTAAAGCTTGTGTTTCCTTATTAATTTTCTGTCTCGATTATTTGTCCATTGGTGTAAGGGAGGTGTTAAAGTCCCCCACTATTATTGTGTTACTGTCGATTTCCTCTTTTATAGGTGTTAGCAGTTGCCTTATGTATTGAGGTGTTTCTATGTTGGGTGCATATATATTTATAATTGTTATATCTTCTTCCTGGATTGATCCCTTGATCGTTATGTAGTGTCCTTCCTTGTCTCTTATAACATTGTTTATTTTAAAGTCTGTTTTATCTGATATGAGTATTGCTACTCCAGCTTTCTTTTGATTTCCATTTGCATGGAATATCTTTTTCTACCCCCTCACTTTCAGTCTGTATGCGTCCCTAGGTCTGAAGTGAGTCTCTTGTACACAGCATATATATGGGTCTTGTTTTTGTGTCCATTCAGCGAGCCTGTGTCTTTTGGTTGGAGCATTCAATCCATTCACATTTAAGGTAATTATTGATATGTATGTTCCTATTATCATTTTCTTAATTGTTATGGGTTTGTTTTTGTAGGTCCTTTTCTTCTTTTGTGTTTCCCACTTAGAGAAGTTCCTTTAGCATTTGTTGTAGAGCTGGTTTGGTGATGCTGAATTCTCTTAGCTTTTGCTTGTCTGTAAAGCTTTTGATTTCTCCATCAAATCTGAAAGAGATCCTTGCCAGGTAGAGTAATCTTAGTTGTAGCTTCTTCCCTTTCATCGCTTTAAATATATCATGCCACTCCCTTCTGGCTTGTAGAGTTTCTGCTGAGAAATCAGCTGTTAACCTTATGGGAGTTCCCTTGTATGTTACTTGTCATTTTTCCCTTGTTGCTTTCAATAAGTTTTCTTTGTCTTTCATTTTTGTCAATTTGATTACTGTGTGTCTCAGCTTGTTTCTCCTTGGATCTATCCTGCCTGGGACTCTGTGCTTCCTGGACTTGGCTGGCTATTTCCTTTCCCATGTTAGGGAAGTTTTCGACTGTAATCTCTTCTGTAAAGACAGTAAACAGTTTCTCGGGTCCTTTCTATCTTCTCCTTCTGGGACCCCTATAATGCAAATGTTGGTGCATTTAATGTTGTCCCAGAGGTCTCTTTTTTTTTTTTTTTTTTTTTTTTGCGGTACGTGGGCCTCTCACTGTTGTGGCCTCTCCCAGTGCGGAGCACAGGCTCCGGATGCGCAGGCTCAGCAGCCATGGCTCATGGGCCCAGCCACTCCGTGGCATGTGGGATCTTCCCAGACTGGGGCATGAACCCGTGTCCCCTGCATTGGCAGGCGGACTCTCAACCACTGTGCCACCAGGGAAGCCCCCAGAGGTCTCTTAAGCTGTCTTCATTTCTTTTCATTCTTTTTTCTTTATTTTGTTCCATGGTGGTGAATTCCACCATTCATCTCCCAGGTCGCTTATCTGTTCTGCCTCAGTTATTCTGCTATTGATTCTTTCTAGTTTATTTTTCATTTCAGTTATTGTATTGTTCATCTCTGTTTGTTTGTTCTTTAATTCTTCTAGGTGTTTGTTCTTTAATTCTTCTAGGTCTTTATTAAATATTTCTTGCATCTTCTCGATCTTTGCCTCCATTCTTTTTCTGAGGTCCTGGATCATCTTCACTATCATTATTCTGAATTCTTTTTCTGGAAGGTTGCCTATCTCCACTTCATTTAGTTGTTTTTCTGGGGTTTTATCTTGTTTCTTCATCTGGTACATAGTCCTCTGCCTTTTCGTTTTGTCTGTCTTTCTGTGAATATGGTTTTCGTTCCACAGGCTGCAGAATTGTAATTCTTCTTGCTTCTGCTGTCTGCCCTCTGGTGGATGAGGCTATCTAAGAGGCTTGTGCAAGCCTCCTGATGGAAGGGACTGGTGGTGGGTAGAGCTGGGTGTTGCTCTGGTGTGTAGAGCTCAGTAAAACTTTAATCTGCTTGTCTGCTGATGGGTGGGGCTGGGTTCCCTCACTGTTGGTTGTTTGGCCTGAGGCGACCCAGCACTGGAGCCTACTCGGCTCTTTGGTGGGGCTAATGACAGACCCTGGGAGGGCTCACGCCAAGGAGTACTTCCCAGAACTTCTGCTGCCAGTGTCCTTGTTCCCACAGTGAGCCACAGCCACCCCCCACCTCTGCAGGAGACCCTCCAACACTAGCAGGTAGGTCTGGTTCAGTCTCCTATGGGGTCACTGCTCCTTCCCCTGGGTCCTGATGTGCACACTACTTTGTGTGTGCCCTCCAAGAGGGGAGTCTCTGTTTCCCCCAGTCCTGTCGAAGTTCTGCAGTCAAATCCCACTAGCCTTCAAAGTGTGATTCTCTAGGAATTCCTCCCCCCATTGCTGGACCCCCAGGTTGGGAAGCCTGACGTGGGGCTCAGAACCTTCACTCCAGTGGCTGGACTTCTGGGGTATAAGTGTTCTCCAGTTTGTGAGTTACCCACCCAGCAGTTATGGGATTTGATTTTACTGTGATTGTGCCCCTCCTACTGCCTCATTGCGGCTTCTCCTTTGTCTTTGGATGTGGGGTATCTTTTTTGGTGACTTCCAGTGTCTTCCTGTCGATGAGTGTTCAGCAGTTAGTTGTGATTCCGCTGCTCTCGCAAGAGGGAGTGAGCGCATATCCTTCTACTCTGCCATCTTGAACCAATCTCTCATGCATCGATTCTCTTACAATCAAAAGTGTAAAATCATTACCTTTACAAAAACATTTTTTAACACCAGTAAATAAAGTGATTAATACGTTATCTTTGAAACAGTGCAGAATCTTAATTATCCTTGTCAGTTAAAAGAAAAATACAAATAAAACATTTTATTAGGGGAGATTCATAAAGTACGTTAAACAGTTATATCACTGCACACACAGTGGATTAAAAATGATTTTTGCTGCTTATTAGATATGTTCAAACTTCTGACATTTTTAGCTGTCTGGCCCTATTACTGTCCAACATGGAGCCCCTTTTCTTACCATTCCCATGATACTTTCCCCAGTTGTCCTCAAACCATTCTTGCGCCTACTAAACTTTCTTTCTCTCCATCACACCCACATTTTCTCTATTTTCCTCCTTTTCTTTCTTCTAACCATCTCTCTTTCTTCCATTCTCTCTTCTGTCTCTCCTCCCTCCCCCTCCCTTTCAGTAGTCTACAATTGATGTCTAATTCCCTCTAGGCTTACCATGGGATACCTCCAACCCCAGCCTGTATGAGTTTTAGTTTGAATTCCCAGGCCTTGTTTGTATCACACATTCTTATAGGTTGTAAACAGTTCTGTGTTTGCAAACATCCTCGTTGACCTAACAGAGCAAAATCTGCCTCTAAGGCTGCTAAGCAGGAATCCCTCTCCCATGGGTAATTTTTCCTAGTTCTCAGTTGCATCATGACATTAGTGTTTACCTTAAGTGAGGAATTTTTGTCACATTAAAGAAAAATTCTCTATATTTGATACCTTTGCATATCAAAAGTTATCTTCTTATTTCACAGTTTTATAATTTTAGTTCACATTTAATTACTACCCAAGATGTAAACTACTGTTTGCTTTAAAGGCTATGGGATTGATTATTGCAGATACATTTTACTTTTAAACCTTCTGTTGTTCACAGAAAGTCCAGTATCCACGCTTGAGTCACCTACGAAAGCTATTTCAATCTCAAAAGAGACAACCCCAGTGGCACAAAATGCAGCCCAGGTACTGATATGAAATGTTCTGTAAGGGATATTCATTCCAAATTGAGTGGAAGTACCCATTTTACTCATAAAGAAACATTTGGGTTATATTTCATCTTAGAAAGCACTTTAATATGCTTTTTTAAATGTGCTATTGTGAGTCTACTTATTTACTCAGTTAAAATAATTTAATTGGGGCTTCCCTGGTGGCGCAGTGGTTGAGAGTCCGCCTGCCGATGCAGGGGACACAGGTTCGTGCCCCGGTCTGGGAAGATCCCGGAAGATCCCACATGCCGCGGAGCGGCTGGGCCCGTGAGCCATGGCTGCTGAGCCTGCGCGTCCGGAGCCTGTGCTTGCAACGGGAGAGGCCACAGCAGTGAGAGGCCCGTGTACCGCAACGAAACAAAACAAACAAACAAACAAAAATAATAATAATTTAATTGAATTTTCCAGAAGCTACAGAATTAAAACAACTATATTTTTTAGTCCAACAAGTTGGAAAAGATTTTTAAGAGTAATAACCATTGTTGATGAAGGTGGATGGAAATGGGTGATCTCCTACACTCACACTTTTCATGTTTGGGAACACAGGTTTGGAAATGGAGGTGGATGGAAATGGGTGATCTCCTACACTCACACTTTTCATGTTTGGGAACACAGGTTTGGAAATGAGATGGAATATTTCTCCAGAATGTCTGGGACCTAACCCATTCTGGATTAGTGATATTCCAGAGTGTAGAGATCTTAACTCTAAAAGAAGCTTATGCTTGAAAGAAACTGGATCCAGCCTCATGTATCCTTGAAGCATCCTTCTGTTCTTATGATTTTGATAAATGGATTGAGGAATGGGAAATATATATTGTAGAACTGCAGTTGACAACTTTAAAAAAATCAGAACCCACCAATTCAGCTTGCTAAACTTTTTATAAATGTGTTTTAGGTTCTTGAGTCCTTTGAGCACCTGCCACCTCTCCCAGAACCACCACCACTACTACCTGAACTGGTAGACAAAATCCGAGACACACTTCCTCCCCAGAAGCCTGAGCTCAGAGTAAAACGGGTGCTGAGACCCAGGGGCATTGCCCTGACTTGGAACATAACCAAAATCAATCCCAAGTGTGCCCCCGTGGAAAGCTACCACCTCTTCCTGTGCCATGAGAACCCTAATAATAAGCTGATCTGGAAGAAAATTGGAGAAATTAAAGCTTTACCACTCCCAATGGCCTGTACTTTATCTCAGTTTTTAGCTTCCAACAAATATTATTTTACTGTCCAGTCAAAAGACATTTTTGGGCAATATGGACCATTTTCTGATATAAAATCTATTCCTGGGTTTTCTGAAAATCTTACCTAAAAGTAAAAAAAGTATTTGATAATTATATATTGTACTACATTTTGTTTTTTCATACTTCAGTTGTTTGCTTACAATGTTTCTCTAACCCTGTTCAATGTCTTAAAGGGCCAGTTCAGATTGTGAGCCCTTTATACAGGGACAGTCCTCTTCCCTGTGTTGTAAGTGGCCTCTAGTTTCATGTATTTCTGATTTGCATTCAATAAATACTTCCAATGGATATGTTCTAAGACATACACCATCATGGACCCATGTCGCTAAGCTGTGTTAGGTACAATACATTCGGTGACTATGGAGCTGCTGCTTCTATCAGAAGCCCTAGGATGCAAGCAACCACCATTTCCTCTCTTCAAAATCAGCTTTTGGTGACCTGCTTGTGGTCAGTATAGGTACAGGAAAATTCACCTCTTTACTGAGGCCAGATCATCCTTGGGGTGCATCTACACCAAGATTTTATGAAAATAGATGTCTTCCCATTCTGTTCAAATTCTAAGGGCTATTAATATGTGCCCCTCCCTATTCCCCCCTTTTGTTTTAGGCCATATCAATCATTTAGGGAAATAGTCTAGGTTTTCCCGAAATCGGTTTGTATACTTACACACGTAATAAAACTAGTTAAACATTGTATGCTGTGTACACAAAAAATACAGTATCTCTTGTAAAATAAAAAATTACCCAACCTGCTATTTCAGTTGAGGAAAATGGAGTTGTCTGCCTTAGATTTAAGGCTTTAATTTGCTGATTCCCTAACGAGACCCTTTGCTTATTTCCTGGCTACCATCATTACTTACAACGTAACACTAAGGGGCTCCCATAGATGTCCTGCTTACCTCTGTCTGAGGGAACACTGATGTGAGCTGTGGCTCCTACAAGTAGCCCAAGAAACTTGACGGGTGAGCAGACTGGGTAAGTGTAAGTCAGGCCCTGATGGGACAAACCGTGGATGAGTAATACTAGGACACTGAGAAAACAGAAAAGTAACGGTTAGTGTGAAAGTCTGTTCAAGAGAGGCATTCTTTTCTGGTACATAGTGAACGTTCAGGCCTCAGAGGCCCTGAGATTTAGAAAAGTGAGCAGGAATGGCTTTCCTGGCATTTTGTGAATGCTGTCACACCTCCAGTCATAAATAAAGATGTTCGTTTTCAGTCTCCTGTGTCTACCTTTTAAAACATTGTGACGGAAAGAGCCAAATTCTGAACTGAATTTGAAGAGATGAGCTGCCCTCTGTGAGGTCCTATTTCAGGCTCGGAGCAGTGGAGGGTGTCCTGCAGCACAGGACAAGGGCTTCACTTGAGGACAGCTGCACCCTTGGGTTGGCATCAACTAGCCATTCCCTCACTAAGCGAAGCCCACAAAGCCTTGATGCCACAACAAGACTTTGGTGTGCATCAGCAGAGCGAAACTGCATCCCAACCAGCAGATCTTCTGGAATGTTGATAGGTATACAAGTCTTAAGCAAAAGAGCTCTTCACAATAGTAGAATGAGGAGGAATGCTGATAGCAAGCAAGCATCTTACAGCTGGTGGCCCAGAAAGCATGAATGTTTCTTGCCTTTTGGAGGGGCAGGAGCAAGATCCTCAACTGTTACCTATCAGGGACACCAGAAGAGAACCAGCCTGAGAATAAGACCCAGGACTGTACAGTTACATAGTACAAGGTAAACACCCTACCTCCACCCAGGAAACGTTTCATGCGCTTTTGGTGGGAAACCTTTATGCCTCCTGTAAGCAACAGAACCAAACTCCTGATTGATGAGCTAAAATTGAATATATTGAGAAAAGGCTGTGGGGCGGTTCCTGGAATCAGCAGGGAGCTGAGAGACTCTGGCTTGGAAAACAGGAAAGGGGAAAAAAAGATACTTTGCAACAAATTCCCATGAGGTTTCAAACCTGAGACAGTTTATGCAATTTATACCCCATAATGATATGATATTCTCTGCCCATTTTAAAGATGTGGAAACATGTCCAGGGAGCTTAGTTGGCTTGCTCGAGTCACAGAGACCCAGCCCATTCACATGCGGCGCCCTGGTCCTGGGTTCCAGCTGTATACACAGGCTGTGTGGCCTCGTGGGGACAATGGGCGGAACAGAAAGCCTTCCCCACTGTCCTTGCTGCCTTGTGGTTCCAGAATCAAAACCCAGACACATATCAGATTGGCTTATCCTAGGGCATGTGTCAAAGCTGCAAGGTGAACAAGAAAGCAAACCTCTGGCATTTTTGGTCAGTGAGAGGTATACTCCGCTACTCTTGACACTCAGGGTAGGTGTAGTGGCTTTGGATGATGTCCATGTCGCTAAGCTGGAACTACCTTTCCAAGGATGTCCTTCCCTGGCTGGTTCAAGTTTAGTGTTGGTCACGAGACACTGCATGCAATTTGGAGCAGAAGCAGAACATCAGTTCTGTGTTTTATGTTCTGAAGATAGATACAGGGCATCAGAGCGTGGAGGCTTCCATGCACTCCTGGCTCACAGACCCACAGCTCCTGCCAAGGGCCTGGCCAAGTGAAGGGCACCTCTGTGTGCTGCTCTGTGCCTTTCCTATAGGCCACGTTTCCTGTGGCTTCGAGGCTGGAGGCGGTCACACATAGACGTGCTTCCAGTTCGTACTTGCCCTTGTCCGCTTCCTTCCTTCCTTCCTGATGGCCACCTGGCTGACCTCTGGCGACTCCAGACTCAACACTAGACCCAGAGGGAACAGTTTGCATAGGCTTCTCCACCAGCTCTCTCACACTGGGCCAAGTCTGGCCCCTCTAATCAGTTCCAAGTTCTATAGTTTTAATGGCTTCCTCACCAAGACCACAGGGCCCCCAGACAGAGGAGGCGCATCCTCACCCCAGGAATTGAATATCAGGGCAGTAGCTTGTCCAACTGTCCTGGACACTGAATGTCTCATATGTTGTTCTCGTGGGATAAGGCATTCACAGACAGACCCTGAGTCTGAAAGCCAGTTCCAACACTTACCATGAGGTCAGCATCTCTCTGAGCCTCCTTTTTCTCAATGTGTAGAATGAAGGCAGTGCTGACTCCTTCCTTCTGCCTCTTTCTCCCTCTCTTTCCTTGTTTAACTGGTTCTGCTGCCTGAGCTCAAGAGCCCTGATTCAGGGTCATTGTAAGGAGTTAACGATGTAACACAGAATACCTAGGACAAAGCAAGTCCTTTATTAGTAAATGGTAGAAAGCAAAAACATAAAACCTTTGCTGGGGATGGGTAAATTAGAAATACTTTGTTTCCGAGGTAACTGCTAATTTACTGGGCCAAAGGGTCAGCAGAAGATGGCATGTCACTCAGAGGTGGCCATGGAGATAGAAGAAAATTCTTCTAAAAATCATAATGTGAACACGTTTCCATTATGGAGACAGAGGCAGAGATTGGAGTGATGCAGCCACAAGCCAAGGAACACCGGAGCCACCAGAAGCTGGAAGAGCCTCTGGAGGGAGCACAGCCCGGCCAACACCTGGATTTCAGACGTCTCTAGAGCTATGAGAAAATACATGTCTGTTGTTCTGAGCCACCAAGTTTGTGGTAATTTGTTACAACAGCCCTAGGGAAACTAACACAAGCACCCTTCCCTGGGACCACGATTTGTTCAAAACGTGGACACCTGGCCCTTACCCCATATGTTGCGGAGGTGGGGCCTCCTGTGTGTTCCTAGACACTCATGTTGGCCGGGGGGTGTTTTTATGCCCCCAACATGGAAGATGCAAAGCCTCTGTCAATCATTTCACAATGTCTTCTGTCAGTGAAATGTGCCCGACATCGTGAAATCAGATGGTGGCTTTATCTTTAACTGGTAGATGGCACCTGTTGAAGAATAATCAGTACCAAGGCTTCAGAGAACAAAGGGCCTTATTTGGGGTCCTAAGAATTGCAATTCAGGAGTCACAGATTCAGGTAAAACCAAAAGAGTGTTCTGGGGAAGAGGGAGTCAGGGGCTTATAAAGGCAAAAGCCACAAGGTTATTGTCTGGCGAGTATTATGACTGAGGCAAAAAGGAAATATTTGTCTTTAAGGGTTAGGCTGAAACGAGTTATTTAGGGTAAGGGTCTAATAGGTATCTTGAGCTTCTGGAACATTGTGCAGATGTTCTGGATGCCCGTGTTAAGATACTAAGTGGTCAAAGGTCAGATTCCACCTGGGATGAGACGTGCGTGAATCCCACTTCCTTGACAGCCTCCTGGCTCCTTTTCGGAGAGCTCTCTTAGCAACTCACTCCATCTTATTTGCTGAAGTGGCAAATGCTCAGTGATAGACTTACATTACCTATCACCACAAATCCAGAGGATAGAGTTAAATCACTGAATTTTAAAAATCAGGAGACCTATAATGCAGACAAATCTAATTCAGTCAGTTCCTACCTTTCAGCATCCTGAGATTTTCTCAGGGGGAGGATGTGGCTACTTGATTTTTTTAATCCGTGTTGAAAGGGATCAAAACATGCCACCACAAAATATGCCACTTTGGCGTAAGGATTATGTTAAGCTGAAAACCGAAGACACAGGAAGAGCTCACTTCGCTCCCCCTTTCTGCCTAAAATCAAGGCATAAATTTCCACTTGTAAAGGTGACATAAATTTCCCTCTGTAAAGGGGTTTCCCTCTCCAGTACCTGGAAGACCTGAGATGAATCTGCATAACAAACCCTATTAAGTAAACCTTTATCTGCTATATATTTCCTAGTCACCTTCCCACAATTTACCACCTCTAGGAGCCCCAAATCCCTTTCCTTTGTCACTTCCCCAGAATCTAATCGCCCTTTGTTAAAGCCCTCCGGGTCTAACCACTTCTTTGGGGTTTCACATGTTTTCTCTGAAACCTCTGTGCATGTAAAAATATTAAAATTTGTATTCCTTTTCTCCTGTTAATCTACCTTTTGTCAGTTTAATTCACAGGCTCCATTCATAGCCCCTAGAAGGGAAGAGGAAGTTTTCTTCCTCTACAATGTGAACTATGAGTGGTAGAACTGTTGGGGTAAAGAGTCCCAACCACTGGGATCTAATTCTCCAAATGCACAAGCAAAATCTGAGACGACAGAGACCACAGGAATTACGGTGGGTGGTGGGAGAGCTTAATAGATTAGCTATTTAGATGGTGGAAGAGAACAAACATTAGTTAAAACTTAGACCGTCACTGGTCAACAAGCAACAACTCTTATACATAGACAATGAATTAATCATCCATATACCAGGATGTTTTTCTCAAATTTCTTTGAAAGGAAAATTTCTCATAATTTTAAAACTAGGGCCAGGGTTTTGTGAGATTGAAAGCGAGCAGGACCCTGCAGGGCCTTCCTGGTGGCAGATCCCTCTGTGTCCCCTGTTCTTGTTTGTAGGAGAAAGGCTTCAGTCTCCTAGGCCTTCCCCAGGATCCAAAGAGTAGACTCAAGCAGTTACTAATTAGAGAAGTGAGGGAATGCAGAAACAAAGGAAAAGCAGTCCAGCAAGAAAAGTAATGATAGCTTAAACAATAGGTCAGCCATAAAGCAGAGTCACAGGACCCCAGTTCCTCCTCAAGGGATATAGATAACAATCGGACACATATCCTTGAGTTGTTTTACAGAAACCAGGGCCTCACTGGATAGAAATTGCTGACCACAAGCACGTAGACCCCAGACTGGTTGGAGTCAGGAGACTGATGGTTAAGATTGCCCAAACACCTCCCTGTTACCTCACCACCGACCAGAAGAACATCCATGAGCTGATCATGTACCCTGCAACCCTCACCCCTAACGTTGCCTTTAAAAATCCTTCACGGGCCTCCCTGGTGGCGCAGTGGTTGAGAGTCCGCCTGCCGGTGCAGGGGATACGGGTTCGTGCCCCGGTCTGGGAGGATCCCATATGCCGCGGAGCGGCTGGGCCCGTGAGCCATGGCCGCTGGGCCTGCGCGTCCGGAGCCTGTGCTCCGCAACGGGAGCGGCCACGACAGTGAGAGGCCCGCATACCGCAAAAAGAAAAAAAAAAAAAAAAAAAAAAAAAATCCTTCACTAAAAGCCATCGAAGAGCTCGGGTCTTTTGAGCATAAGCTGCCTGTTCTTCTTGCTTGGCACTGTGCAATGCACCACAACCTGGTGTCCGTAGATTGGCTTTTCTGTGCGTCTGGCAAGTGAACCCGAGTTCAGTTCAGTAACAAGATGGACAACTGTTTGTCAATGCCAGTGAAATAAAACACCTTAAAGATTGCAGTAAGTTGGATCAATAAAGATGATATCAGAAAACATCTCTGTAGATGCTATGACTGACCACAGGGGCAAAGACACCTGAAGTTTCTTTTCCTTACTTTGATAGAGGGAAGTGACGTCTGATATATGAAGAAAATATTTCTACACTCAAGATTTATTTAAGACGATTTCTAACCCAATTATGTTTCCCTGGATTTTGGCTGTAGGGGAATATAGTAAATGCAGTTGGAGAGGCTTGGATGGAATTTGGGCCAAGATAATACAAAAGGCAGATCATATTTGATTTTTGCCATACAGAGTTTTAACTATTCACATTAAAGAGAGTATTGAGTTTTGGGGGGTTCCTAAAGATCTGAATAATCTGTGGGATGGATGTCCAGAGTGCCTGTGAAGGAAGGATACAGATGCAGCACAGCTGGTTCTGTAATGATAGCAAACGGCCAATTCTGGCCGTGGCAAACTCTGCCACCATGGAAACCACACATGGTGGTAAGGATCATGGGGAGTGTGAACTACCCACAAATTTTCCCCATCACCTCCACAGCTTGAGGTCAGTTCCTTTTGAGCTAATTGTGCTTATCTACCACTTCTCTCTCCATGAAAAAAAATTATCTCTTAGCCTGGGGATACTCACCCATGTCTTGCTCACAGACTGGGACCCATGTGCAGCAAGCAGAGATATTTGGGGTAGTTTAAGTAGTAGTATTGAGGGCCCTGTTTCAGGCCACGTAGGCTCTGTATAAATGCAATTTGGTTAATTTGTGGGCAGGGGTTATTCGTCTGAGCGAAACAGAGGCCAAGCTTAGGTAGGCTGGATTGTAGCCCAAGACACAGGAGAAATTCTTAGCAGCTGTGTTAAGAGGTTTACGACATGGTAAAAGTTTGGTAAAGACATCAGCCCCGGCAACCCAAAACTCTATTTTCACCCATTGGTTAAAATTTCACAGTGAAATATTCATGTGTTCATTCATCAAGGGATCTACCAGATTCCAGACACCGTGCCAGGTGCTAACATGGAGAAGAAGACTTATTACTGTCCCTGCCCTCTTGGAGCTGACCTAGTGGGGGACACAGGAGACAAATGGAAAGTACACACATGAGATTTTCAGAGAGCCATGTGATGTGGTCCATATGAAAATAAGGAGGGAGATATGGTGGGGCATGATGGGGGCAGTGAGGTTATGTGAGACAGGCTGGTCAAGAAGAGCTTCCTGGAAGAGGAAGCACTTAAGCTGAGGGATGATTAAGAGAAAGGCATGAGAGTGCCTGGGGGAAGGGCTTGTGCACATGGAGCTTAATGCACATGGGGAAATTCCTCTGAAGGAAAAGGGTTTGGGTTTAAGAGGGGATCCCACAGGACAATGAAATGCAATGCATGACCCACAGTGGATCCTGGATTTAGAGGATATTATTTGGACCTTGGTGAACTCTGACTATGGATAATAGCGTTAAATCACCTGAAAGTGATCATCGTATTCATCGTATTGGGCTTACCTGGGAGGACAGTCTTGTTCTTAGGAGATACTGCCGGCGTCCTTGGAGGCAAAGTGCCTTGATGTCTGCAGCTGACACACAAATGGCTCATAAAATATTTATACACACACACACATACAAAGAGAAAGATAAAAGCAAATGTGACAAAAATGTTAATAGTCGGTGAATCTAAGTAATGTTATTCATGCAACATTTCTGCAGGTTGAAAATTTTCAAAATAAGCAGTGGGGGGACAAAACAATGGATCACGGACTCTTATAGAGTCCACGTAGGGTCAGGTGAGACTACCCTCTAGAAATCCTGATTTAGCTGAAATTTGCAGAATGGGTAGAACTCACCAGGTTAAGTGCACAGGGAAGGATATTTGCAAGAGGCAGGTGGTTCTGGACAGTCTGGTTTGGGGCCTGTGGGAGGAGGCTAGACCTCCTAGTACCTCCCAGGCCACTTGCCTCTCTCCCCTGCCTGGAGGTGGAGTCTCTCTCCCCACCTCCTTGACTCTGGGGAGATCTATGATTGCTTTGACCAATAGAGTACAATGAAAGCAATGCTGGGCCAGCTCTGGGAGCCGGCCAGGCGGCTTCTACTTCCTGCCTCTTGGACACCAGCCACCACGTAAGAGGTGCAACCACCGTGAGATTACCAGGCTGTGGGAAGCCCAGGCCATGAGACCCTGGAGGACAAGATGCCACATGGAGAGAGGGAGAAAGAAAGAGACAGGCCAGGGAGCACTGAGATGGCAGACCCGTGAGTGAAGAAACCATCTTTGGAGCAGGTGCTGGATTGCAAATGCCCCAGCTGAAGTCACGTGGAACAGACAAATAGCCCAACTGAGTCCTATCCAGATCTGGACCCACAAAACTGTGGACAAAATAAGTTATTTTGGGCTTCCCTGGTGGTGCCGTGGTTGAGAGTCCGCCTGCCGATGCAGGGGACACGGGTTCGTGCCCCGGTCCGGGAAGATCCCACATGCCGCGGAGCGGCTGGGCCTGTGAACCATGGCCGCTGAGCCTGCGCGTACGGAGCCTGTGCTCCGCAACGGGAGAGGCCACAACAGTCAGAGGCCCGCGTACTGCAAAAAAAAAAAAAAGTTATTTTAAGCCGTTAAGTTTGGGGGTTGTTGATGAGGCAACAACAGCACCTGGGACACTCCTAGAGACTGTTGTCCATGTTAAGAAGTTTGGTCATCATCTTGGGAGTAACAGAGAGCCATTGAAGCCTTCAGGCCCAATGGGTGGCAGGACCAGAGTGGAGGCTGTGGTCACTCTGGCTGCCACATAGAAAATGGGCTGGGGGCTGGGGTGGGGGCGATGGGTGGGGGGAACCAGGATGACAAATTACAAGTCCATCGCAATGGTCAGGGTGACACGACAGCAGCTGGGACTGGGTTTGTGGAAGTGACGTCCAGAGGCAGGGGAACTGAAGAACAAATCCTTTCCAGGGAAACATCAATGCACATACCAGCCCCAGGCCCCAAGGTCCAGTTATTCTGAACCGATGCCACTAAGGAGGCCAGAATAAATGTGCACACCCTTCTTCCTCCGGGAAAAAAATAACATGGCAAAAGGAAATGTAGAATGACCACAGAAGGAATCACTGTAATGATTTTTCTTCTTTGGGGAAATATCCGATTTGAAAAAAAGAAAGAAAAAAAGATGGAAATTTTATCTGACCAGACCAAACCAAATTGCTTTGGTTTATGATTGGGATGGTAATTGAATATAGAAATGTATAATATCCAGATCAGTAGCCAAATGTTGAGGCTTTGGAATGTTTGCGGTTTACTGCCGGCCTTCAACGTCACAAATTTCATCCCTACAAGACCTGAACGAACAGTTTGGAAAATTGGCCACCAGGTGGCGGTAATGCCCCTTCTCCACCTTTCTGAAATTGAAAATAAACCTGCTTTTTGTCATGTTTGGTGTTGAAACCAATCGATTGTCACAAAACTACCAAACAACATATTTGAAATATGGTGCCAGTGTAGCGAGACTTTGGCTAATATTTAGGTACAGCACAGTCCTTTCTTCCCAGACCTCCACATTGATTCTCAGTTGATTTTGTGTCTTGAGTCAAAATTTTTAATTGGAATTGCTTCTCTAAACTTAGAGTCAGAAGCTCTTCCTTGACCGTGTTCTCCACTCCAGAACTTCAGTTCCATTTAGAAACAAAAGCCCTTGCAGGTGGATTTTATCATCCTCGCTTCATTTCATCAAATTGGAATTGATGTACAGATTAGAGGCAGTTAGTTTAAGCTGAAAATCCAATGCAAGTCAAAAAAGACTCAGATCTCAATGAGACTCTGGAAGCAACTTACCCTTAGTTGTCTGTGATGAAAATGTAAAGCTTTTCTGAGGGACTGGATTGAAAGTGGCAAAATGTATAGCATAGAAACGACTCACATTACCGCCTCATCTCTGCTCCTCCCCTCTCCCCGTGACAAGTCAAAACAGGACAAAGCTTTCCAGAACTCTGCAGCAGCATGCGGACATAGATTAAGAGAGAGCCTGGGACTTCCCTGGTGGCGCAGTGGTTAAGAATCCACCTGCCAATTCAGGGGACGTGGGTTTGAGCCCTGGTCCGGGAAGATCCCACATGCTGCAAAGCAACTAAGCCCATGTGCCACAACTACTGAGCCTGCAATCTAGAGCCCGTGAGGCACAACTACTGAAGCCCACGCGCCTAGAGCTCGTGCTCCGCAACAAGCGAAGCCACCGCAATGAGAAGCCCGCACACCGCAACGAGGAGTAGCCCCTGCTCGCCGCAACTGGAGAAAGCCTGTGCACAGCAACGAAGACCCAATGCAGCCAAAAATAATTTAAAAAGAAAAGAAGGCAAAATATTAGCATCTGTTTAAAAGAGAGAGAGAGAGAGAGAGAACCTTAGTTCCCAGAGTTGTCTAGTGGACCAGAATTTCAGCAGCAGAGGGGTTTATGGCAGGGGCCTGGGATAGCCCACAGAATTGTGTTGTAGGCTAGAGAAGGCTCAGAAAGGGGCACAGAGAATAATCAAAGGGACAGGAGCTAATGGAGAGAAAAAGATGCAGCTGCTTGAGGGCTGGGTTTTCCACCCTCACAAGCCTAGGAGAGAAATGTTGATTGACTTGACTTGGGTCACATGCCACCAGACACCCTGATGGATCGACCTGCCCACCCACTGGGAGGGAGAGATGATTCCAAAAGGAATTTGGGGTGTTGCTACCAAAGCAAGGGGAACTGCATGTTAGATGACCAGAAAGAAAGCAATCCGTGTCAACATGATTCACAGGTATTTTGAAAACCCGTAGACCATGAAGTGAGATTTCCTTTCTTTTTAAAATTTATCATTTTTGATTGGACTGCAGGTCACTGCATTTCCAAACCACCTCTGAGGTCTGTTTATCCTGCTGAGACAAAGAAGAGAACCAGCAGAGAAGAAAGGAAGTTCGGGTTGGATGGGCCACGACCACCTCTTAATTTGGGCTCCCAGCTGTGATCCACCAACAACGCTTGGTTCAAATACCTGGAGAGCTCGATAAGATGGCCGATTCCAGGGTCCCACCCCTTGAGGGTCCCACTCCACAAGTCTGGGGTGTGACCCAGGAATCTGTATTCTCAACATGCTCCCCAGGGAATTCCAAGGCAGCAAGTCCTTGGACTAGACTTTAAGAATCAACCCCCTACCCCACCCCTTCCCTACCAGCAAATTATAAAGACTTTTTCACGTACAAGGAGACAGAAATTTAGGCTGAATTTGAAATCAGTTGAGCTGCTGGCAAAATCTGGCAAATCACACATTTTGCTCACTGGCTCTCTGCCTCCTTTGCCAGAAAACAAGCCAAGCAAGACGTAGGCTGGAACTGGAGGCTGAGTCATCCATCCTTTAAATAAGCACTCTGGTTACTGAGTCAGCTCAGCCAGGGGCAGGGAGGCTGCAAGCCACACCTTGCTAACAAGCGGAGGCAATTCCCTGAGGCTGGCTGTCTGCAGTTCACATTGAAGGCTCCAGATCCCGGCTTGGAACTCCTAGCAGCCCGTCTCTCCCATTAATCCCTTGGGAAAGCCTTCCTCTCCAGCAGCTGCTCCACATGTTGCGTCCACATTTTCCGCCTCTTCCTGGAAGAGCCTGGAGGCTCCTCATCCAGGAAGCCCTTCTGATTCAGTCCCCCTGTTTTCAGCCTCTGCCCACCCTGGAGCCTTCAGCACTTCCCTGAACCACCCGTTTGAGCCTGTCTTTTTTTTTTTTTTTTAAGTTGTGGTAAAAAAAATTATTTTTTTCATAACATAACATGAGATTACCCTCTTAACAAAGTTTAAGTTTATGGAACTATACCGTTACTTATAAGGACTATGTTGCACAGCCTCTCTAGAACTTTCCCCTCTTGCAGACTGAAACGCTGTACCCATTGAACAGCAACTCCCCATCCCCCCTCCCCAAGCCCCTGGCAACCATCCTTCAACTTTCTGTTCGTATGAATTTGACCACTTTAAATACCTCATGTAAGCAGTATCAGATGATGTGGAGAAAGAAATGACAGATGAGTGGAGAAAGAAAACGTGATATGCACATAGGATGGGATATTATTCAGGCACGAAGAAGGAGATCCTGTCACACGCTATCAGTGTGGAGGAAGCTGGAGGACATTATACTCAGTGAGATAAGCCAGACCTGGGAGGTCAGATTCTGCCTGAGCCTGAGCGTCGTTCACCTGAGTTATAAGGCAGCACATTAGAATCACCTGGAGACCCTCAACAATCTCCACACCTGGCTGCTCCCCAGACCAAGGAGATGGCAACCTCTGCAGGATCCAGCCTTCAGAAGCCTCCCAAGTGATTCCAGCATGTGGCAAGGTTGAGAACCCAAGATTTGGAGTCAGAAAATCTAATTTTAATCCTCAAGTCTGCCGCTTACTTGGTAGTTGGGCTTGGCCCAGTGACTTGATGATAATAAAAGATGAATAGCCCTCACTGAGCACTGGGTGTAGGCCCCCTGCTGTTGCTGTCACAGCTGTTCCCATTTTACAGGCAGCAGAGGCCCAGAGAAATCAAGCAGCTTGCCTGAGGTCATACAGCAGGAAAATGCTGAGACCTGGTTTGAAGGCAGGCAACCAGCTCACCGGGAAGAGTTAGCCCTGGCGTGCAGGTCTCATTGGTCCTAGTGAGATATTTCCAGACATCACACTTTATTCTGAGAACGTCTGGGGACCTTTCAGGGTCCTTTTTCTCAGGACAAAAGACCATCCACCCCAGGAGACAGAGGGTGACAAAGAGAGAAAGCGGGCTTCAGGAAAATGCAAACCTAAGCACAACTAAGAGGACAGAGGCATGGCGGCCACCTTGTTACACCCCGTTCCCCACCACCAACTCAGCGTCAGACTAGGGATGTGGATGCTTTCCTGGCCAGGCTCTCCTCTCCAGCAGCATTCATCTCTGGACAAGGCAGCAGCACGTCATGGCAATTTAACTTCCCCTTCTGGCAAAAAAGAAAAAAAGGAAAAAAGAAAGCTGTTATTTAAGGGAACCCTGTGCCAAGGTCAAGTCACACCTCTCTTTCCTCACATGTGTCCAAGTCCCCCGTGAAATTACACTGTTGTCCTTCTACAAACACAGAGAGGCAAGTCTTTCCTGGTTCCTCCGGTCTCTAGTTTGTTCTAGTTGATGACAAATATTGAGCTAATATGCAGTTTAAGCTTTGCGACCAGGAACATGCTGTGCTGTTCAGAGACGGGCCAGGGCCCACGGTGGGGGGGGGGCTGTCACTGGCTTCTCCGTTTCCTCTCCCAGTGGCATGACCTGCTGTGGACCCTGGTGGCCTCCTCATGGTTGCCAATCACTGTATTTCCTGGTATATAAAGCCCTACAAGTGGAGGTTCCCAGCTGGGGGCAATTTTGCCTCCCCTCCCCAGGGGACACCTGGCAATGTCTGGAGACATTTGGGGTTGTCACACTCAAGGGGTGTAGTTGGCATCTAGTGGGTGGAGGCCAGGCTGCTGCTAAACATCCTACAGTGCACAGGAGGGGCCCCCACAGCTGAAAACTATCTGCCCCCCCAATGTCGATTGTGGCAGTGTTGAGAAACCCTGACAGATAATATGAAGCTCTTTCAAGGAAAAATTTTGAGAAAAAACGTTCACAAGTACTTTTCATGATACAATTATTCAAAATGGCTTCAAAGTGGTTTTGCACTTAAAATACATTCTTCTTCTCATGCAAGAATCGTAAATTCTACACTGACATCCAGCTGCAAACTGTAAATCCCTCTCAATGTAATATTCTACTAGCTGAAAACAAGAGTACAAATTCTAAAACTGAGCTGAAAATTAATAAATTGAGCTCAATGAAAATAGCTACATAGCCATGTCTGGTAGTAATAGATTAAACTGTAAAGCAGTGAGGAATAACTCACATTAGCTTTTATCAGCTGTCTTGTATTTAGCTGAATTGTATGTGAAAGAAAAAAATCTTTGCTACGGTGCTTATTGCTCTGTTGTGTTGCCAGGCACCACCACTAGGAGGTGGTAGTATTACCTTCTATTTTACTCCCTGGCCACTTGGCCTTTCGATGCCCATAAAGCAAATGCATTGGAAGCAGGATAATTTTTGGACACATATGTTTTGGAGGGAGGAGTAGAGATTCATATTCATGTCTATACATAATATACTTCTTGTTCCAGTGTTTACCTCCAAATGTAAAATGAAAACCCATCTGTACATAGGTCTGATCCCTTAAAATGATGGTTTGCAAACTTGTGTGATCATCAGAATAAACTGAAAGGCTTATAAAATTCAGATTCTGGGTCATGCACTTAGAGATTTAACAGGTTTAAAATCTGCACTTTCACAAGTATTCCATCTGTGCCCTAAATGGTTCAACTGTTTCACACACACATGTACACACACACAGTATTCTCTATTGCATGGCCCTAATTGGAAGCCTGCAGTAATAGATTACATTAATGGCCCCAATCTGCTCCCACCCTCACCTCCCTTCCCCATCCTTGTGTTCCTCTCACTGAAGGAGGGAGTTGATTTCCCCTCCTGTGAACCTGGGTAAGATTTGTAAACTGCTTGGCCAGTAGAAGGCAGAGAAGTAATGGTATCTTAATTGCAAGCCTAGCACTTAAGAGGCCTTATGTTTCCACTTGCTCTCCTGCATCTCTGCCATCACATGAGACTATACCTGAGTCAGTCTGATACAGGACAGGAGACATATGAACAAGGTTGAGTTGCTTCAGCCAAGGGCATTATCAGCCAACACCCAGACCTGTGAGCACATCCAGCCAAGGTCAGCAGGGCTGCCCATCCAAACTCCAGCTGATCCCAAACACATGAACAATGAACACTGATTGTTGTATGCCACCACGCGTTGTGGCTATTTGTTACCCAGCAGTAGCTAACTCACCAGCTGCTGTCTTGCAAGCATCCACTGTCGATCAAAGGAGGTGACTTTGGAGGATCCGAGAGACCAAAGGGAAAGGCTTTGCCACCTTGCTCTACTTAACTGTTCTTCCCATCACTTTCCCACCAATAAACTGGGCACACCAGTGTCTGCCCTATTTGGTGAGTGGTCATGAGAATCAAATTAAATGATACAATTCACATGAAGGTGCTTTGTAAACTGGAGTTCTGGGTATCTCTGGAAGCACAATGTTCCCTACATGGTGCCAGGTCCTGTATGTGCATTACCTTATTTAATCCTTACAGCCGTGTATCCTAACTGGCCCTGCTGCCCAGTCCTTCCTGCCCTCAGCCATCCTGATACAGGTCTTAGCCTAAATGTCGTTTCATCAATGAGTCCGTCCCACATGGCCTATGTTGCTCTCTTTACATGACAGTATTTCCTTCACAGATTATATCCCAATTTGTAATTTTATTTATCTTTTTTCTTGCCTATCGTCTGCTCCTCTCCCCACTATAATGTAAGCTCTGTGAGCGCATGGGACTCTTCTGTCTGATACATCTTTGTGTCTCTGGTGCCTAGCCCAATGTGTGGCACATAGTAGGTGCTCAACAAACATTGGATGAAGGGGAGACCAATGGAGTAAGCATTACCCTGGTTTTGCAGACTAGGACACGAGGTTTAAAGAGTCTAAGTAGCTTACTCAAGCCTCCTGGCTCCTAATTGCAGAGTCGGATTGGAACTGTGGTTTACACTGCCCCCCAGGGAGGGTTTGGTTGGTCACAGAAGTCCTGGGTCACGGCCTTGGGTAGGGGCAAGAAAAGCAGCGATCAGAACAGAAAAAGGCAAATGAAAGCTCCTGCCCCCTGGGCGATGAGTCAGAAACCTCAGCTTCTTAAAGCCAGGCAGGCTCTGTAATTAGCACGATCCAGACACCTGGCAGAGACGCAGCTCCCGCCGGCCATCTGTGTGGGGTTACACAATGCACCTGATCCAGCCCCTTCCACCTGGGTCCCTGCAAGCCCAGAAGCTCAAGTGGGAATTGTGCTCAGAACGGGGTGAGAGGATGGGGCATGATGGGCTTTCTTGGAAGCTGGAAGCATCTGATGATACACCCAGGTGTGGCTAAACCAAAGTATATATTTCTAATCTCCTGTTGGATTGGGATGCCCTACAAGGTCAGCTTGAGAGAGGAAACCCAGTTCAGAGAGAGGAGACTCGGGAAATCTGACAAGGGAAGAACGAAGCACACATGTGAATTCCCTTGCACCAGTGAGGACATCAGCATTCACGCTTTCCTGTATTACATATATCCTCCGCCAATGCACCCATATAAGAAAGAAAGATTGGCCAGGGTTGTGGTAGGTGGAATCACGGCCCCCCGAGATGTCCATATTCTCATCCCCAGAAGCTGTGATGTGTTACTCTACATGGCAAAAGGACTTGGAAGATGTGATTAAGTTAAGAATCTTGAGATGGGAAGATTATCCTGGATCATCAGGGTGAGCCCAGTGTAATCGCAGGGCCCTTCTAAGAGGGAGGCGGGAAGTCAGAGAGAAGATGCTTTGAAGATGGAAGGAGGGACCATATGCCAAGGAAGTAGGTGGAAAAGGCACATACTCCCAAAGGAAAGAAATGAATTCTTCTCCTGGAGCCTGTAGAAGGAACCAGCCCTGCCAACAGCCAGTGAAACTAATTTGAGACTTCCAACCTGAAGAAATGTGAGATAATAAATTCACATTGTTTTAAGCCACTGAGTTTGTGGTCATCTCTTAAAGCAGCATCAGGAAACTATGACAAGGTTAAAAGTAAACTGCAGAGCAAATACTCCCTGGGGTACCCAACTGATTCACGTGGTACCTGAAGTCATATCACGTAAGAGGAATATTAGCCATAAAAAGGAATTAAATTGGGTCATTTGTAGAGATGTGGATGGACCTAGAGTCTGTCATACAGAGTGAAGTAAGCCAGCAAGAGAAAAACAAATATTGCATATTAACGCATATATGTGGAATCTAGAAAAATGGTACAGATGAACCTATTTGCAGGGCAGGAATAGAGACATAGATGTAGAGAACGGACATGTGGACATGGTGGGGAAGGGGAGGGTGGGACGAATTGGGAGAGTAGGCTTGACATTTATGCACTACCATGTGTAAAACAGATAGCTAGTGGGAACCGGCTATAAAGCATAGGAAGCTCAGCTCGGTGCTCTGTGACAACCTAGATGGGTGGGATGGAGGGGGGCGAGGGAGGGAGGTCCAAGAGGGAGG